>NW_026737503.1:0-39000 GCF_949786415.1 Peromyscus eremicus | reverse complement strand
AAAGAAACGCAAGCTCGCCTTACAAGAAACACACTCTGCTTTTGAGAAAAGAGCACTCTTCTACTGTACTGTGTTTCCTATAGGGCCAGAACAGTGAACTTGCTCAGAACAAAAGAACTGTGCTGCCTAAACAAATGGACCATATCTAGTTCCACTCTGCTTAGGAAACTGAAAAGAGCAGTAGCTCCTCTTCAGTCTGATACACTCTACCTGCTAAGAACAGACGCGAGTGCTATTTGTACTGTGTATGGCAATTGGAGCACAATAGTGACTCGTGTTACCAGAAAACAACTCTTGCTCGTAGGACAAAAAACTGCATGTGACTCAACTCCATTTAAGACTGGGAACCAAACTCTAGCTCGCCTTACAAGAAACACACTCTGCTTTTGAGAAAAGAGCACTCTTCTACTCTACTGTGTTTCCTATAGGGCCAGAACAGTGAGCTTGCTCAGAACAAATGAACTGTGCTTCCTAGACACATGGGCCATATCTAGTGCAACTCTGCTTAGGAAACTGAGAAGAACAGTAGCTCCTCTTCAGTCCAATACACTGTACTTTCTGGTAACAGACGCGAGTGCTATTTGCACTGTGTATGGCAATGGTTGCACAATAGCGACTTTCCTTACCAGAAAACAACTCTTGCTCGTAGGACCAGAAACTGCATGTGATTCAACTCCATTTAGGACTGGGAAACAAATGCTAGCTCGCCTTACATGAAACACACTCTGCTTTTGAGAAAAGAGCACTCTTCTACTCTACTGTGTTTCCTATGGGGTCTGAACAGTGAGCTTGCTCAGAACAAAAGAACTGTTCTTCCTACACACACGGGCCATATCTAGTTAAACTCTGCTTAGGAAACTGACAAGAACAGTAGCTCCTCTTCAGTCCAATACACTGTACTTGCTGGGAACAGACGCGAGTGCTATTTGCACTGTGTATGGCAATTGGAGCACAATAGTTACTCGTCTTACCAGAAAACAACTCTTGCTCATAGGACAAAAAACTGCATGTGACTCAACTGCATTTAGGACTGGGAAACAAACGCGAGCTCGCCTTACAAGAAACACACACTGATTTAGAGAAAAGAGCACTCTTCTTCTCTACTGTGTTTCCTATAGGGCCAGAACAGTGAGCTTGCTCAGAACATAATAACTGTGCTTCCTACACACATGGGCCATATCTAGTTCAACTCTGCTTAGGAAACTGACAAGAACAGTAGCTCCTCTTCAGTCCGATACACTGTACTTGCTGAGAACAGACGCGAGTGCTACTTGCACTGTGTGTGGCAATTGGAGCACAATAGTGACTCGTCTTATCAGAAAACAACTCTTGCTCTTAGGACAAAAAACTGCATGTGACTCAACTCCATTTAGGACTGGAAACAAACTCTAGCTTGCCTTACAAGAAACACACTCTGTTTTTGAGAAAAAAGCACTCTTCTACTCTACTGTGTTTCCCATGGGCCAGAACAGTGAGCTTGCTCAGAACAAATGAACTGTGCTTCCTCGACACACGGGCCATATCTAGTTCAACTCTGCTTAGGAGACTAAAAAGAACAGTAGCTCCTCTTCAGTCAAATACACTGTACTTGCTGGGAACAGACGGGAGTGCTATTTGCACTGTGCATGGCAATGGGAGCGCAATAGTGACTTTCCTTACCAGAAAACAACTCTTGCTTGTAGGACCAGAAACTGCATGTGATTCAAATCCATTTAGGACTGGGAAACAAACACTAGCTCGCCTTACAAGAAACACACTCTGCTTTAGATAAAAGAGCACTCTTCTACTCTACTGTGTTTCCTATGGGGTCCGAACAGTGAGCTTGCTCAGAATAAAAGAACTGTGCTTCCTACACACACGGGCCATATCTAGTTCAACTCTGCTTAGGAAACTGACAAGAACACTAGCTCCTCTTCAGTCCAATACACTGTACTTGCGGGGAAGAGACACGAGTGCTATTTGCACTGTGTATGGCAATTGGAGCACAATAGTGACTCGTCTTACCAGAAAACAACTCTTTCTCGTAGGACAAAAAACTGCCTGTGACTCAACTCCATTTAGGACTGGGAAACAAACACTAGCTCGCCTTACAAGAAACACACTCTGCTTTTGAGAAAAGAGCACTCTTCTACTCTACTGTGTTTCCTATGGGGTCCGAACAGTGAGCTTGCTCAGAACAAAAGAACTGTGCTTCCTGCACACATGGCCATATCTAGTTCAATTCTGCTTAGGAACCCGACAAGAACAGTAGATCCTCTTAAGTCCAATACACTGTACTTGCTGGGAACAGACGCCAGGGCAATTTGTCCTGTGTATGACAATGGCTGCACAATAGTGACTCTTCTTACCATAAAACAACTC
The DNA here is from genome assembly GCF_949786415.1 of Peromyscus eremicus. Lineage (NCBI taxonomy): Eukaryota > Metazoa > Chordata > Mammalia > Rodentia > Cricetidae > Peromyscus > Peromyscus eremicus. The sequence goes on along the minus strand of NW_026737503.1, from coordinate 36,639 downwards.
TTGCACGTAGGACCAGAAACTGTATGTGATTCACCTCCATTTAGGACTGGGAAACAAACGGTAGCTCGCCTTACAAGAAACACATTCTGCTTTAGAGAAAAGAGCACTCATCTACTCTACTGTGTTTCCTATAGGGCCAGAACAGTGAGCTTGCTCAGAACAAAAGAACTGTGCTTCCTACACACACGGGCCATATCTAGTTCAATCTGCTTAGGAAACTCACAAGAGCAGTAGCTCCTCTTCAGTCCGATACACTGTACTTGCTGGGAACAGACGCGAGTGCTATTTGCACTGTGTATGGCAATGGGAGCGCAATAGTGACTTTCCTACCAGAAAACAACTCTTGCTCGTAGGACCAGAAACTGCATGTGATTCAACTCCATTTAGGACTGGGAAACAAATGCTAGCTCGCCTTTCATGAAACACACTCTGCTTTTGAGAAAAGAGCACTCATCTACTCTACTGTCTTTCCTATGGGGTCCGAACAGTGAGCTTGCTCAGAACAAAAGAACTGTGCTTCCTACACACACGGGCCGTATCTAGTTCAACTCTGCTTAGGAAACTGACAAGAACATTAGCTCCACTTCAGTCAAATACACTGTAATTGCTGGGAACAGACGCGAGTGCTGTTTGCACTGTGTATGGCAATGGGAGCGCAATAGTGACTCTTCTTAGCAGAAAACAACTCTTGCTCGTAGGACAAAAAACTGCATGTGATTCAACGCCATTTAGGACTTGGAAACAAACGCTCGCGCGCCTTACAAGAAACACACTCTGCTTTTGAGAAAAGAGCACTCTTCTACTCTACTGTGTTTCCTTTGGGTTCCAAACAGTGAGCGTGCTCAGAACAAATGAACTGTGCTTCCTACACACACGGACCATATGTAGTTCAACTCTGCATAGGAACCTGACAAGAACAGTAGCTCCTCTTCAGAACAATACACTGTATTTGCTGGGAACAGACGCGAGTGCTATATGCACTGTGTATGGCAATGAGAGCACAATAGTGTCTTTTCTTACCAGAAAACAACTCTTGCTCGTAAGACAAAAAACTGTATGTGACTCAACTCCATTTAGGACTGGGAAACAAACGCTAGCTCGCTTTCCAAGAAACACACTCTGCTTTTGAGAAAAGAGCACTCTTCTACTCTACTGTGTTTCCTATGTGTTCGGAACAGTGAGCATGCTCAGAACAAAAAAACTGTGCTTCCTACAAACACGGCCATATCTAGTTCAACTCTGCTTAGGAACCTGACAAAAACAGTAGATCCTCAGTCCAATACACTGTACTTGCTGGGAACAGACGCCAGTGCTATTTGTCCTGTGTATGGCAATGGCAGTGCAATAGTGACTCTTCTTACCAGAAAACAACTCTTGCTCGTAGGACCAGAAACTGCATGTGATTCAACTCCATTTAGGACTGGGAAACAAACTCCAGCTCGCTTTACAAGAAACACACTCTGCTTTTGAGAAAAGAGCTCTCTTCTACTCTACTTTGTTTCCTATAGGGCCAGAACAGTGAGCTTGCTCGGAAAAAAAGAACTGTGCTTCCTACACACACGGGCCATATCTAGTTCAACTCTGCTTAGGAAACTGACAAGAACACTAGCTCCTCTTCAGTCCTATACACTGTACTTGCTGGGAACAGACGGGAGGGCTATTTGTACTGTGTACGGCAATGGGAGCGCAATAGTGACTTTCCTTACCAGAAAACAACTCTTGCTCGTAGGACCAGAAACTGCATGTGATTCAACTCCATTTAGGACTGGGAAACAAACGCTAGCTCACCTTATAAGAAACACACTCTGCTTTTGAGAAAAGAGCACACTTCTACTATACTGTGTTTCCTATGGGGTCCGAACAGTGAGCTTGCTCAGAACAAAAGAACTGTGCTTCCTGCACACACGGCCATATCTAGTTCAATTCTGCTTAGGAACCTGACAAGAACTGTAGATCCTCTTCAGTCCAATACACTGTACTTGCTGGGAACAGAAGCCAGGGCTATTTGTCCTGTGTATGACAATGGCTGCGCAATAGTGACTCTTCTTACCATAAAACAACTCTTGCACGTAGGACGAGAAACTGTATGTGACTCAACTCCATTTAGGACTGGGAAACAAACGCTAGTTCGCCTTACAAGAAACACAATCTGCTTTAGAGAAAAGAGCACTCTTCTACTCTACTGTGTTTCCTATGGGGCCAGAACAGTGAGCTTGCTCAGAACAAAAGAACTGTGCTTCCTACACACGGGGCATATCTAGTTCAACTCTGCTTAGGATACTGACAAGAACAGTAGCTCCTCTTCAGTCCGATACACTGTACTTGCTGGGAACAGACGCGAGTGCTATTTACACTGTGTGGCAATGGGAGCACAATAGTGACTTTCCTTACCAGAAAACAACTCTTGCTCGTAAGACCAGAAACTGCATGTGATTCAACTCCGTTTAGGACTGGGAAACAAATGATAGCTCGCCTTACATGTAACACTCTCTACTTTTGAGAAAAGAGCACTCTTCTACTCTACTGTGTTTCCTATAGGGCCAGAACAGTGAGCTTGCTCAGAACAAAAGAACTGTGCTTCCTACACACACGGGCCATATCTAGTTCAACTCTTCTTAGGAAACTGACAAGAACAGTAGCTCCTCTTCAGTCCGATACACTGTACTTGCTGAGAACAGACGCGAGTGCTATTTGAACTGTGAATGGCAATTGGAGCACAATAGTGACATTCCTTACCAGAAAACAACTCTTGCTCGTAGGACAAAAAACTGCATGTGACTCAACTCCATTTACGACTATGAAACAAACTGTAGCTCGCCTTTCAAGAAACACACTCTGCTTTTGAGAAAAGAGCACTCTTCTACTCTACTGTGTTTCCTATAGGGCCAGAACAGTGAGCTTGCTCAGAACAAATGAACTGTGCTTCCTAGACACGCGGGCCATATCTAGTTCAACTCTGCTTAGGAAACTGAGAAGAACAGTAGCTCCTCTTCAGTCCAATACACTGTACTTGCTGGGAACAGATGCCAGTGCTATTTGCACTGTGTATGGCAATGGGAGCACAATAGTGACTTTCCTTACCAGAAAACAACTCTTGCTCGTAGGACCAGAAACTGCATGTGCTTCAACTCCATTTAGGACTGGGAAACAAACGCGAGCTCGCCTTACAAGAAACACACTCTGCTTTAGAGAAAAGAGCACTCTTCTACTCTACTGTGTTTCCTATAGGGCCAGAACAGTGAGCTTGCTCAGAACATAATAACTGTGCTTCCTACACACACGGGCCATATCTAGTTCAACTCTGCTTAGGAAACTGACAGAACAGTAGCTCCTCTTCAGTCTGATACACTGTACTTGCTGAGAGCAGACGCGAGTGCTACTTGCACTGTGTATGGCAATTGGAGCACAATAGTGACTCGTCTTACCAGAAAACAACTCTTGCTCGTAGGACAAAAAACTGCATGTGACTCAACTCCATTTAGGACTGGGAAACAAAATCTAGCTCGTCTTACAAGAAACACACTCTGCTTTTGAGAAAAGGGCACTCTTCTACTCTACTGTGTGTCCTATAGGGCCAGAACAGTGTGCTTGCTCAGAACAAATGAACTGTGCTTCCTAGACACACGGGCCATATCTAGTTCAACTCTGCTTAGGAGACTGACAAGAACAGTAGCTCCTCTTCAGTCCAATACACTGTACTGGTTGGGAACAGACGCGAGTGCTATTTGCACTGTGTATGGCAATGAGAGCACAATAGTGACTTTCCTTACCAGAAAACAACTCTTGCTCGTAGGACCACACACTGCATGTGATTCAACGCCATTTAGGACTGGGAAACAAATGCTAGCTTGCCTTACAAGAAACACATTCTGCTTCTGAGAAAAGAGCACTCTTCTACTCTACTGTGTTTCCTATGGGGTCCAAACAGTGAGCTTACTCAGAACAAAAGAACTGTGCTTCCTACACACATCGACCATATCTAGGTCAACTCTGCTTTAAAACTGACAAGAACAGTAGCTCCTCTTCAGTCCAATACACTGTACTTGCGGGGAAGAGACGAGAGTGCTATTTGCACTGTGTATGGCAATTGGAGCACAATAGTGACTCGTCTTACCAGAAAACATCTCTTGCTCGTAGGACAAAAAACTGCATGTGATTCACCTCCATTTAAGACTGGGAAACAAACGCTAGCTCGCCTTACAAGAAACACAATCTGCTTTAGAGAAAAGAGCACTCTTCTACTCTACTGTGTTTCCTATGGGGCCAGAACAGTGAGCTTGCTCAGAACAAAAGAACTGTGCTTCCTACACACGGGCCATATCTAGTTCAACTCTGCTTAGGAAACTGACAAGATCAGTAGCTCCTCTTCAGTCCAATACACTGTACTTGCTGGGAACAGACGCGAGTGCTATTTACACTGTGTATGGCAATGGGAGCACAATAGTGACTTTCCTTACCAGAAAACAACTCTTGCTCGTAGGACCAGAAACTGCATGTGATTCAACTCCGTTTAGGACTGGGAAACAAATGCTAGCTCGCCTTACATGAAACACTCTCTGCTTTTGAGAAAAGAGCACTCTTCTACTCTACTGTGTTTCCTATAGGGCCAGAACAGTGAGCTTGCTCAGAACAAAAGAACTGTGCTTCCTACACACACAGGCCATATCTAGTTCAACTCTTCTTAGGAAACTGACAAGAACAGTAGCTCCTCTTCAGTCCGATACACTGTACTTGCTGAGAACAGACGCGAGTGCTATTTGAACTGTGAATGGCAATTGGAGCACAATAGTAACATTCCTTACCAGAATACAACTCTTGCTCGTAGGACAAAAAACTGCATGTGACTCAACTCCATTTACGACTATGAAACAAACTGTAGCTCGCCTTTCAAGAAACACACTCTGCTTTTTAGAAAAGAGCACTCTTCTACTCTACTGTGTTTCCTGTAGGGCCAGAACAGTGAGCTTGCTCAGAACAAATGAACTGTGCTTCCTAGACACGCGGGCCATATCTAGTTCAACTCTGCTTAGGAAACTGAGAAGAACAGTAGCGCCTCTTCAGTCCAATACACTGTACTTGCTGGGAACAGATGCCAGTGCTATTTGCACTGTGTATGGCAATGGGAGCACAATAGTGACTTTCCTTACCAGAAAACAACTCTTGCTCGTAGGACCAGAAACTGCATGTGCTTCAACTCCATTTAGGACTGGGAAACAAACGCTAGCTCGCCTTACAAGAAACACACTCTGCTTTAGAGAAAAGAGCACTCTTCTACTCTACTGTGTTTCCTATGGGGTCCAAACAGTGAGCTTACTCAGAACAAAAGAACTGTGCTTCCTACACACACGGACCATATGTAGTTCAACTCTGCTTAGGAAACTGAGAAGAACAGTAGCTCCTCTTCAGTCCGATACACTGTACTTGCTGGGTACAGACGCGAGTGCTATTTGCACTGTGTATGGCAATGACACCGCAATAGTGACTCTCCTTACCAGAAAACAACTCTTGCTCGTAGGATCACAAATTGGATGTGATTCAACGCCATTTAGGACTGGGAAACAAATGCTAGCTCGCCTTACAAGAAACACTCTCTGCTTTTCAGAAAAGAGCACTCTTCTACTCTACTGTGTTTCCTATGGTGTCCAAACAGTGAGCTTGCTCAGAACAAAAGAACTGTGCTTCCTACACACATGGACCATATCTAGTTCAACTCTGCTTAGGAAACTGACATGAACAGTAGCTCCTATTCATTCCAATACACTGTACATGCTGGTAACAGACGCGAGTGCTATTTGCACTGTGTATGGCATGTGGAGCACAATAGTGACTCTTCTTACCAGGAAACAACTCTTGCTCGTAGTACCAGAAACTGCATGTGATTCAACTCCATTTAGGACTGCGAAACAAACGCTAGCTCACCTTACAAGAAACACACTCTGCTATAGAGAAAAGAGCACTCTTCTACTCTACTGTGTTTCCTATGGGGTCCAAACAGTGAGCTTGCTCAGAACAAAAGAACTGTGCTTCCTACACACACGGATCATATCTAGTTAAACTCTCCTTAGGAAACTGACAAGAACAGTAGCTCCTATTCAGTCCAATACACTGTACTTGCTGGAAAAAGACGCGAGTGCTATTTGCCCTGTGTATGGCAATGGGAGCGCAATAGTGACTTTCCTTACCAGAAAACAACTCTTATTCGTAGGACCAGAAACTGCATGTGATTCAACTCCATTTAGGACTGGGAAACAAACGCTAGCTCGCCTTACAAGAAACACACTCTGCTTTTGAGAAAAGAGCACTCTTCTACTCTACTGTGTCCTATGGGGTCCAAACAGTGAGCTTGCTCAGAACAAAAGAACTGTGCTTCCTACACACACTGCCATATCTAGTTCAATTCTGCTTAGGAACATGACAAGAACAGTAGATCCTCTTCATCCAATACACTGTAGTTGCTGTGAACAGATGCCAGTGCTATTTGTCCTGTGTATGGAAATGGCAGCGCAATAGTGAATCTTCTTACCAGAAAACAACTCTTGCTCGTAGTACCAGAAACTGCATGGGATTCAACTCCATTTAGGACTAGGAAACAAACGCTAGCTCGCCTTACAAAAACACACTCTGCTTTTGAGAAAAGAGCACTCTTCTACTCTACTGTGTTTCCTATAGGGCCAGAACAGTGAGCTTGCTAAGAACATAAGAACGGTGCTTCCTACACACACGGGCCATATCTAGTTCAACTCTGCTTAGGAAACTGACAAGAACAGTATCTCCTCCTCAGTCCGATACACTGTACTTGCTGGGAACAGACGCGAGAGCTATTTGCACTATGAATCAAGGGGAGCGCAATAGTGACTTTCCTTACAAGAAAACAACTCTTGCTCTTAGGACCAGAAACTGCATGTGATTCAACTCCATTTAGGACTGGGAAACAAACGCTAGCTCGCCTTACAAGAAATACACTCTGATTTTGAGAAAAGAGCACTCTTCTACTCTACTGTATTTCCTATGGTGTCCGAACAGTGAGCTTGCTCAGAACATAAGAACTGTGCTTCCTACACACACGGCCATATCTAGTTCAATTCTGCTTAGGAACCTGACAAGAACAGTAGCTCCTCTTCAGTCCGATACACTGTACTTGCTGGCAACAGACGCGAGAGCTATTTGCACTATGTATCAAGGGGAGCGCAATAGTGACTTTCCTTACCAGAAAACAACTCTTGCTCTTAGGACCAGAAACTGCATGTGATTCAACTCCATTTAGGACTGGGAAACAAACGCTAGCTCGCCTTACACGAAACACACTCTGCTTTTGAGAAAAGAGCACTCTTCTACTCTACTGTTTTTCCTATGGGGTCCAAACAGTGAGCTTGGTCAGAACAAAAGAACTGTGCTTCCTACACACATGGACCATATCTAGTTCAACTCTGCTTAGGAAACTGACAAGAACAGTAGCTCCTATTCAGTCCAATACACTGTACTTGCTGGGAACAGACGCGAGTGCTATTTGCAATGTGTATGGCATTTAGAGCGCAATAGTGACTCTTCTTACCAGAAAACAACTCTTGCTCGTAGGACCAAAATCTTTCTGTGACTCAACTCCATTTAGGACTGGGAAACAAACGCTAGCTCGCCTTACAAGAAACACACTCTGCTTTTGAGAAAAGAGCACTCTTCTACTCTACTGTGTTTCCTATAGGGCCAGAACAGTGAGCTTGCTCAGAACAAAAGAACTGTGCTTCCTACACACGGCCATATCTAGTTCAATTCTGCTTAGGACCTGACAAGGACAGTAGATCCTCTTCAGTCCAGTACACTGTAATTGCTGAGAACAGACACCAGTGCTGTTTGTCCTGTGTATGTCAATGGCAGCGCAATAGTGACTCTTCATACCAGAAAACAACTCTTGCTCGTAGGATCAGAAACTGCATGTGATTCAACTCCATTTAGGACTGGGAAACAAAAGCTAGCTCACCTTACAAGAAACACACTTTGCTTTAGTGAAAACAGCACTCTTCTACTCTACTGTGTTTCCTATAGGGCCAGAATAGTGAGCTTGCTCAGAACAAAAGAACTGTGCTTCCTACACATAGGCCATATCTAGTTCAACTCTGCTTAGGAAACTGACAAGAACAGTAGCTCCTCTTCAGTCTGATACACTGTACTTGCTGGGAACAGATGCGAGTGCTATTTGCACTGTGTATGGCAATGGGAGCGCAATAGTGACTTTCCTTACCAGAAAAAAACTCTTGCTCGTAAGACCAGAAACTTCATGTGATTCAACTCCATTTAGGACTGGGAAACAAATGCTAGCTCGCCTTACATGAAACACACTCTGCTTTTGAGAAAAGAGCACTCTTCTACTCTACTGTGTTTCCTATAGGGCCAGAATAGTGAGCTTGCTCAGAACAAAAGATCTGTCCTTCCTACACATGGGCCATATCTAGTTCAACTCTGCTTAGGAAACTGACAAGAACAGTAGCTCCTCTTCCGTCCAATACACTGTACTTGCGGGGAACAGACGCGAGTGCTATTTGCACTGTGTATGGCAATTGGAGCACAATAGTGACTTCTCATACCAGAAAACAACTCTTGCTCGTAGGACAAAAAACTGCATGTGACTCAACTCCATTTAGGACTGGGAAACAAACACTAGCTCGCCTTACAAGAAAAACACTCTGCTTTTGATAAAATAGCACTCTTCTACTCTACTGTGTTTCCTATGGGGTCCAAACAGTGAGCTTGCTCAGAACAAAAGAACTGTGCTTACTACAAGCACGGACCATATCTAGTTCAACTCTGCTTAGGAAACTGACAAGAACAGTAGCTGCTCTTCAGTCCAATACACTGTACTTGCTGTGAAAAGACGCCAGTGCTATTTTCCTTGTTAAGGGCAATGGGAGCGCAATAGTGAATTTCCTTAACAGAAAACGACTCTTGTTCATAGGACCAGAAGCTGCATGTGATTCAACTCCATTTAGGACTAGGAAACAAACGCTAGCTCGCCTTACAAAAACACACTCTGCTTTTGAGAAAAGAGCACTCTTCTACTCTACTGTGTTTCCTATGTGTTCTGAAAAGTGAGCTTGCTCAGAACAAAAAAACTGTGCTTCCTACACACATGGCCATATCTAGTTCAAGTCTGCTTAGGAACCTGACAAGAACAGTAGATCCTCTTCAGTTCAATACACTGTACTTGCTGGGAACAGACGCCAGTGCTATTTGTCCTGTGTATGGCAATGGCAGCGCAATAGTGACTCTTCTTACCAGAAAACAAATCTTGCTCGTAGGACAAAAACCTGCATGTGATTCCACTCCATTTAGGACTGGGAAACAAACTCTAGCTCGCTTTACAAGAAACACACTCTGCTTTTGAGAAAAGAGCACACTTCTACTCTTCTGTGTTTCCTATAGGGCCAGAAGAGTGAGCTTGCTCAGAAAAAAAGAACTGTACTTCCTACACACAAGGGCCATATCTAGTTCAACTCTGCTTAAGAAACTGAGAAGAACAGTAGCTCCTTTTCAGTCCAATACACTGTATTTGCTGGGAACAGACGGGAAGGCTATTTGCACTGTGTATGGCAATGGGAGCGCAATAGTGACTTTCCTTACCAGAAAACAACTCCTGCTCGTAGGACCAGAAACTGCATGTGATTCCACTCCATTTAGGACTGGGAAACAAACGCTAGCTCGCCTTACAAGAAACATATTCTGCTTTAGAGAAAAGAGCACTCTTCTACTCTACTGTTTTTCCTATGGGGTCCAAACAGTGAGCTTGCTCAGAACAAAATAACTGTGCTTCCTACACACGCGAGCCATATCTAGTTCAACTCTGCTTAGGAAACTGACAAGAACAGTAGCTACTCTTCAGTCCGATACACTGTACTTGCTGGAACAGACGTGAGAGCTATTTGCACTATGTATGGCAAGGGGAGCACAATAGTGACTTTCCTTACCAGAAAACAACTCTTGCTCGTAGGACCAGAAACTGCATGTGATTCAACTCCATTTAGGACTGGGAAACAAACGCTAGCTCGCCTTACAAGAAACACACTCTGCTTTAGAGAAAAGAGCACTCTTCCACTCTACTGTGTTTCCTATGGTGTCCGAACAGTGAGCTTGCTCAGAACAAAAGAACTGTGCTTCCTACACACACGGCCATATCTAGTTAAATTCTGCTTAGGAACCTGACAAGAACAGTAGATCCTCTTCAGTCCAATACACTGTACTTGCTGGGAACAGACGCCAGTGCTATTTGTCCTTTGTATGGCAATGGCAGCGCAATAGTGACTCTTCTTACCAGAAAACAACTCTTGCTCATAGGACTAGAAACTGCATGTGATTCATCTCCATTTAGGACTGGGAAACAATCGCTAGTTCGCCTTACAAGAAACACACTCTGCTTTGGAAAAAAGAGCACTCTTCCACTCTACTGTGTTTCCTATAGGGCCAGAAGAGTGAGCTTGCTCAGAACAAAAGAACTGTGCTTCCTACACACGGGCCATAACTAGTTCAACTCTGCTTAGGAAACTGACAAGAACAGTAGCTCCTCTTCAGTCCGATACACTGTACTTGCTGGGAACAGACGCGAGTGCTATTTGCACTGTGTATGGCAATGGGAGCGCAATAGTGACTTTCCTTACCAGAAAACAACTCTTGATCGTAGCACCAGAAACTGCATAAGATCAACTCCATTTAGGACTGGGAAACAAACGCTAGCTCGCCTTACAAGAAACACACTCTGCTTTAGAGAAAAGAGCACTCTTCCACTCTACTGTGTTTCCTATAGGGCCAGAACAGTGAGCTTGCTCAGAACAAAAGAACTGTGCTTCCTACACACGGGCCATAACTAGTTCAACTCTGCTTAGGAAACTGACAAGAACAGTAGCTCCTCTTCAGTCCGATACACTGTACTTGCTGGGAACAGACGCGAGTGCTATTTGCACTGTGTATGGCAATGGGAGCACAATAGTGACTTTCCTTACCAGAAAACAACTCTTGCTCGTAGGACCAGATACTGCATGTGATTCAACTCCATTTAGTACTGGGAAACAAATGCTAGCTCGCCTTAAATGAAACACACTCTGCTTTTGATAAAATAGCACTCTTCTACTCTACTGTGTTTCCTATGGGGTCTGAACAGTGGGCTTGCTCAGAACAAAAGAACTGTGCTTCCTACACACACGGCCATATCTAGTTCAATTATGCTTAGGAAACTGACAAGAACAGTAGCTGCTCTTCAGTCCGATACACTGTACTTGCTGGGAACAGACGCGAGGGCTATTTGCACTGTGTATGGCAATGGGAGCACAATAGTGACTTGACTTACCAGAAAACAACTCTTGCTCGTAGGACAAAAAACTGCATGTGGCTCAACTCCATTTAGGACTGGGAAAGAAATGCTAGCTCGACTTCCAAGAAACACACTCTGCTTTTGAGAAAAGAGCACTCTTCTACTCTCCTGTGTTTCCTATGGGTTCCAAACAGTGAGCTTGCTCAGAACAAAAGAACTGTGCTTCCTACACACGGGCCATATCTAGTTCAATTCTGCTTAGGAAACTCACAAGAAGAGTAGCTCCTCTTCAGTCTGATACACTGTACTTGCTGGGAACAGACGCGAGTGCTATTTGCACTGTGTATGGCAATGGGAGCGCAATAGTGACTTTCCATACCAGAAAACAACTCTTGCTCGTAAGACCAGAAACTGCATGTGATTCAACTCCATTTAGGACTGGGAAACAAATGCTAGCTCCCCTTACATAAAACACACTCTGCTTTTGAGAAAAGAGCACTCTTCTACTCTACTGTGTTTCCTATGAGGTCCTAACAGTGAGCTTGCTCAAAACAAAAGAACTGTGCTTCCTACACACACGGCTATATCTAATTCAACTGTGCTTAGGAAACTGACAAGAACAGTAGCTCCTTTTCCGTCCAATACACTGTCCTTCGGAGAACAGACGGGAGTGCTATTTGCACTGTGTATGGCAATTGGAGCACAATAGTGAATTGTCTTACCAGAAAACAACTTTTGCTCATAGGACAAAAAAATGCATGTGACTCAACTCCATTTAGGACTGGGAAACAAACGCTAGCTCGACTTACAAGAAACACACTCTGCTTTTGAGAAAAGAGCACTCTTCTACTCTACTGTGTTTCCTATGTGTTCCGAACAGTGAGCTTGCTCAGAACAAAAAAACTGTGCTTCCTACACACACGGGCATATCTAGTTCAAATCTGCTTAGGAACCTGACAAGAACAGTAGATCCTTTCAGTCCAATACACTGTACTTGCTGGGAACAGTCGCCAGTGCTATTTGTCCTGTGTATGGCAATGGCAGTGCAATAGTGTCTCTTCTTACCAGAAAACAACTCTTGCTCGTAGGACCAGAAACTGCATGTCATTCCACTCCATTTAGGACTGGGAAACAAACGCTAGATCGCCTTAAAAGAAACACACTCTGCTTTTGAGAAAAGAGCACTCTTCTACTCTACTGTGTTTCCTATAGGGCCAGAAGAGTGAGCTTGCTCAGAACAAAAGAACTGTGCTTCCTACACACACGGCCATATCTAGTTCAATTCTGCTTCGGAACCTGACAAGAACAGTAGATCCTCTTCAGTCCAATACACTGTAATTGCTGGGAACAGACACCAGTGTTGTTTCTCCTGTGTATGGCAATGGCAGCGCAATAGTGACTCTTCTTACCAGAAAACAACTCTTGCTCGTATGACCAGAAACTGCATGTGATTCAACTCCATTTAGGACTGGGAAACAAAAGCTAGCTCACCTTACAAGAAACACACTCTGCTTTAGAGAAAAGAGCACTCTTCTACTCTACTGTGTTTCCTATAGGGCCAGAACAGTGAGCTTGCTCAGAACAAAAGAACTGTACTTCCTACACACGGGCCATATCTAGTTCAACTCTGCTTAAGAAACTGACAAGAACAGTAGCTCCTCTTCAGTCCGATACACTGTACTTGCTGGGAACAGAAGCGAGTGCTATTTGCACTGTGTATGGCAATGGGAGCTCAAAAGTGACTCTTCTTACCAGAAAACAACTCTTGCTCGTAAGACCAGAAACTTCATGTGATTCTACTCCATTTAGGACTGGGAAACAAATGCTAGCTCGCCTTACATGAAACACACTCTGCTTTTGAGAAAAGATCACTCTTCTACTCTACTGTGTTTCCTATGGGGTCCAAACAGTGAGCTTGCTCAGAACAAAAGAACTGTGCTTCCTACACACACGGGCCATATCTAGTTCAACTCTGCTTAGGAAACTGACAAGAACAGTAGTTCCTCTTCCGTCCAATACACTGTACTTTCAGGGAACAGACGTGAGAGCTATTTGCACTGTGTATGGCAAGGGGAGCACAATAGTGACTTTCCTTACCAGAAAACAACTCTTGTTCTTAGGACCAGAAACTGCATGTGATTCAACTCCATTTAGGACTGGGAAACAAACACTAGCTCGCCTTACAAGAAACGCACTCTGCTTTTGAGAAAAGAGCACTCTTCTACTCTACTGTGTTTCCTATATTGTCCGAACAGTGAGCTTGCTCAGAACAAAAGAACTGTGCTTCCTACACACACGGCCATATCTAGTTCAATTCTGCTTAGGAACCTGACAAGAACAGTAGATCCTCTTCAGTCCAATACACTGTACTTGCTGGGAACAGACGCCAGTGCTATTTGTCCTATGTATGGCAATGGCAGCGCAATAGTGACTCTTCTTATCAGAAAACAACTCTTGCTCGTAGGACTAGAAACTGCATGTGATTCAACTCCATTTAAGACTGGGAAACAAACGCTAGCTCGCCTTCCAAGAAACACACTTTGCTTTAGAGAAAAGGGCACTCTTCTACTCTACTGTGTTTCCTATGGGGTCCAAATAGTGAGCTTGCTCAGAACAAAAGAACTGTGCTTCCTACACACACGGACCATATCTAGTTCAACTCTGCTTAGTAAACTGACAAGAACAGTAGCTCCTATTCAGTCCAATACACTGTACTTGCTGGGAAAAGACGCGAGTGCTATTTGCCTTGTGTAGGGCAATGGGAGCGCAATAGTGACTTTTTTTTACCCTAAAACAATTCTTGTTCATAGGACCAGAAACTGCATGTGATTCAACTCCATTTAGGACTAGGAAACAAACGCTAGCTCACCTTACAAAAACACACTCTGCTTTTGAGAAAAGAGCACTCTTCTACTCTACTGTGTTTCCTATAGGGCCAGAACAGTGAGCTTGCTCAGAACAAAAGAACTGTGCTTCCTAAACACGGGCCATATCTAGTTCAACTCTGCTTAGGAAACTGACAAGAACAGTAGCTCCTCTTCAGTCCGATACACCGTACTTGCTGGGAAAAGACGCGAGTGCTATTTGCCTTGTGTAGGGCAATGGGAGCGCAATAGAGACTTTCCTTACCTGAACACAACTCTTGTTCGTAAGAACAGAAACTGCATGTGATTCAACTCCATTTAGGACTAGGAAACAAACGCTAGCTTGCCTTACAAAAACACACTCTGCTTTTGAGAAAAGAGCACGCTTCTACTCTACTGTGTTTCCTATAGGGCCAGAACAGTGAGCTTGCTCAGAACATAAGAAGTGCTTCCTACACACACGGGCCATGTCATGTTCAACTCTGCTTAGGAAACTGACAAGAACAGGAGCTCCTCTTCAGTCCGATACACTGTACTTGCTGGCAACAGACGCGAGTGCTATTTGCACTGTGTATGGCAATGGGAGCGCAATAGTGACTTTCCTTACCAGAAAACAACTCTTGATCGTAGGACCAGAAACTGCATATGATCAACTCCATTTAGGACTGGGAAACAAATGCTACCTCGCCTTACATGAAACACACTCTGCTTTTGAGAAAAGAGCACTCTTCTACTCTACTGTGTTTCCTATGGGGTCCAAACAGTGAGCTTGCTCAGAACAAAAGAACTGTGCTTCCTACACGTACGGACCATATCTAGTTCAATTCTGCTTAGAAAACTGACAAGAACAGTAGCTCCTATTCAGTCCAATACACTGTACTTGCTGGGAAAAGACGCGAGTGCTATTTGCCTTGTAAAGGGCAATAGGAGCGCAATAGTGACTTTCCTTACCAGAAAACAACTCTTGCTCTTAGGACCAGAAACTGCATGTGATTCAACTCCATTTAGGACTAGGAAACAAACGCTAGCTCGCCTTACAAAAACACACTCTGCTTTTGAGAAAAGAGCACTCTTCTACTCTACTGTGTTTCCTATGTGTTCCGAAAAGTGAGCTTGCTCAGAACAAAATAACTGTGCTTCCTACACACACGGCCATATCTAGTTCAATTCTGCTTAGGAACCTGACAAGAACAGTAGATCCTCTACAGTTCAATACACTGTACTTGCTGGGAACAGACGCCAGTGCTATTAGTCCTGTGTATGGCAATGGCAGCGCAATAGTGACTCTTCTTACCAGAAAACAACTCTTGCTCGTAGGACCAGATACTGCATGTGATTCAACTCCATTTAGGACTGGGAAACAAATGCTAGCTCGCCTTACATGAAACACACTCTGCATTTGAGAAAAGAGCACTCTTCTACTCTATTGTGTTTCCTAACGGGTCCGAACAGTGAGCTTGCTCAGAACAAAAGAACTGTGCTTCCTACACACACGGGCCATATCTAGTTCAACTCTGCTTAGGAAACCAACAAGAACAGTAGCTCCTCTTCAGTCCAATACACTGTACTTGCGGGGAACAGACGCGAGTGCTATTTGCACTGTGTATGGCATTGGAGCACAATAGTGACTTGTCTTACCAGAAAACAACTCCTGCTCGTAGGACCAGAAACTGCATGTGATTCCACTCCATTTAGGCCTGAAAACAAATGCTAGCTCGCTTTACAAGAAACACATTCTGCTTTAGAGAAAAGAGCACTCTTCTACTCTACTGTGTTTCCTATGGGATCCAAACAGTGAGCTTGCTCAGAACAAAAGAACTGTGCTTCCTACACACACGGGCCATATCTAGTTCAACTCTGCTTAGGAACCTGACAAGAACAGTAGCTCCTCTTCAGTCCGATACACTGTACTTGCTGGGAACAGACGTGAGAGCTATTTGCACTATGTATGGCAAGGGGAGCACAATAGTGACTTTCCTTACCAGAAAACAACTCTTGCTCTTAGGACCAGAAACTGCATGTGATTCAACTCCATTTAGGACTGGGAAACAAACCCTAGCTCGCCTTACAAGAAACACACTCTGCTTTTGAGAAAAGAGCACTCTTCTACTCTACTGTGTTTCCTATATTGTCCGAACAGTGAGCTTGCTCAGAACAAAAGAACTGTGCTTCCTACACACACGGCCATATCTAGTTCAATTCTGCTTAGGAACCTGACAAGAACAGTAGATCCTCTTCAGTCCAATACACTGTACTTGCTGGGAACAGACGCCAGTGCTATTTGTCCTATGTATGGCAATGGCAGCGCAATAGTGACTCTTCTTACCAGAAAACAACTCTTGCTCGTAGGACTAGAAACTGCATGTGATTCAACTCCATTTAGGACTGGGAAACAAACGCTAGCTCGCCTTCCAAGAAACACACTTTGCTTTAGAGAAAAGGGCACTCTTCTACTCTACTGTGTTTCCTATGGGGTCCAAATAGTGAGCTTGCTCAGAACAAAAGAACTGTGCATCCTACACACACGGACCATATCTAGTTCAACTCTGCTTAGTAAACTGACAAGAACAGTAGCTCCTATTCAGTCCAATACACTGTACTTGCTGGGAAAAGACGCGAGTGCTATTTGCCTTGTGTAGGGCAATGGGAGCGCAATAGTGACTTTTTTTTACCCTAAAACAATTCTTGTTCTTAGGACCAGAAACTGCATGTGATTCAACTCCATTTAGGACTAGGAAACAAACGCTAGCTCACCTTACAAAAACACACTCTGCTTTTGAGAAAAGAGCACTCTTCTACTCTACTGTGTTTCCTATAGGGCCAGAACAGTGAGCTTGCTCAGAACAAAAGAACTGTGCTTCCTACACACGGGCCATATCTAGTTCAACTCTGCTTAGGAAACTGACAAGAACAGTAGCTCCTCTTCAGTCCGATACACCGTACTTGCTGGGAAAAGACGCGAGTGCTATTTGCCTTGTGTAGGGCAATGGGAGCGCAATAGAGACTTTCCTTACCTGAAAACAACTCTTGTTCTTAAGACCAGAAACTGCATGTGATTCAACTCCATTTAGGACTAGGAAACAAACGCTAGCTTGCCTTACAAAAACACACTCTGCTTTTGAGAAAAGAGCACGCTTCTACTCTACCGTGTTTCCTATAGGGCCAGAACAGTGAGCTTGCTCAGAACATAAGAACTGTGCTTCCTACACACACGGGCCATATCATGTTCAACTCTGCTTAGGAAACTGACAAGAACAGGAGCTCCTCTTCAGTCCGATACACTGTACTTGATGGGAACAGACGCGGGAGGTATTTGCACTGTGTATGGAAAGGGGAGCACAATAGTGACTTTCATTACCAGAAAACAACTCTTGCTCTTAGCACCAGAAACTGCATGTGATTCAACTCCATTTAGGACTGGGAAACAAACGCTAGCTCGCCTTACAAGAAACACACTCTGCTTTTGAGAAAAGAGCACTCTTCTACTCTACTGTGTTTCCTATGGTGTCCGAACTGTGAGCTTGCTCAGAACAAAAGAACTGTGCTTCCTACACACACGGCCATATCTAGTTCAATTCTGCTTAGGAACCTGACAAGAACAGTAGATCCTCTTCAGTCCAATACACTGTACTTGCTGGGAACAGACGCCAGTGCTATTTGTCCTATGTATGGCAATGGCAGCACAATAGTGACTCTTCTTACCAGAAAACAACTCTTGCTCGTAGGACTAGAAACTGCATGTGATTCAACTCCATTTAGGACTGGGAAACAAACGCTAGCTCGCCTTACAAGAAACACACTCTGCTTTAGAGAAAAGAGCACTCTTCTACTCTACTGTGTTTCCTATATGGCCATAAGAGTGAGCTTTGTCAGAACAAAAGAACTGTGCTTCCTACACACGGGCCATAACTAGTTCAACTCTGCTTAGGAAACTGAGAAGAACAGTAGCTCCTCTTCACTCCGAAACACTGTACTTGCTGGGAACTGACGAGAGTGCTATTTGCACTGTGTATGGCAATGGGAGTGCAATAGTGACTTTCCTTACCAGAAAACAACAATTGCTCATAGAACCAGAAACTGCATGTGATTCAACATCATTTAGGACTGGGATACAAATGCTAGCTCGCCTTACATGAAACACACTCTGCTTTTGAGAAAAGAGCACTCTTCTACTCTACTGTGCTTCCTATGGGGTCCGAACAGTGAGCTTGCTCAGAACAAAAGAACTGTGCTTCCTACACACACAGGCCATATCTAGTTCAACTCTGCTTAGGAAACTGACAAGAACAGTAGATCCTCTTCAGTCCAATACACTGTACTTTCGGGGAACAGACGCGAGTGCTATTTGCACTGTGTATGGCAATTGGAGGACAATAGTGACTCGTCTTACCAGAAAACAACTCTTGCTCGTAGGACAAAAAACTGCATGTGACTCAACTCCATTTAGGACTGGGAAACAAACGCTAGCTCGCCTTACAAGAAACACACTCTGCTTTTGAGAAAAGAGCACTCTTCTACTCTACTGTGTTTCCTTTTGGGTCTGAACATTGAGCTTGCTCAGAACAAAAGAACTGTGCTTCCTACACACACGGACATAACTAGTTCAATTCTGCTTAGGAAACTGACAAGAACAGTAGCTCCTCTTCAGTCCGATACACTGTACTTGCTGGGAACAGACGCGAGTGCTATTTGCACTGTGTATGGCAATGGGAGCGCAATAGTGACTTTCCTTACCAGAAAACAACTCATGCTCGTAGGACCAGAAACTGCATGTGATTCCACTCCATTTAGGACTGGGAAGCAAACCCTAGCTCGCCTTACAAGAAACACACTCTGCTTTAGAGAAAAGAGCACTCTTCTACTCTACTGTGTTTACTATGGGGTCCAAACAGTGAGCTTGCACAGAACAAAAGAACTGTGTTTCCTACACACTCGGACCATATCTAGTTCAACTCTGCTTAGGAAACTGACAAGAACAGTAGCCCCTCTTCAGTCCAATACACTGTACTTGCTGGGAACAGACACATGTGCTATTTGCACTGTGTATGCCAATGGGAGCGCAATAGTGACTTTCCTTACCAGAAAACAACTCTTGCTTGTAGGACTAGAAACTGCATGTGATTCCACTCCATATAGGACTGGGAAACAAATGCTAGCTCACCTTACAAGAAACACACTCTGCTTTAGAGAAAAGAGCACTCTTCTACTCTACTGTGTTTACTATGGGGTCCAAACAGTGAGCTTGCTCAGAACAAAAGAACTCTTCTTCCTACACACGGCCATATCTAGTTCAACTCTGCTTCAGAAACTGGCAAGAACAGTAGCTCCTCTTCAGTCCAATACACTGTATTGCTGGGAGCAGACACGAGTGCTATTTGCACTGTGTATGGCAAAGGGAGCACCATAGTGACTTTCCTTACCAGAAAACAACTCTTGCTCGTAGTACCAGAAACTGAATGTGATTCAATTCCTTTTAGGACTGGGAAACAAATGCTAGCTCGCCTTACAAGAAACACACTCTGCTTTTGAGAAAAGAGCACTCGCCTACTCTACAGTGTTTCCTATGGGGTCCGAACAGTGAGCTTGCTCAGAACAAAAGACCTGTGCTTCCTACACACACGGGCCATATCTAGTTCAACTCTGCTTAGGAAACTGACAAGAACAGTAGATCCTACTCAGTCCAATAGACTGTACATGCTGGGAACAGACACCCGTGCTATTTGCCCTGTGTATGACAATGGGAGCGTAATTGTGACTCTTCTTACCAGAACAATTCTTGCTCGTAGGACCAGAAACTGCATGTGATTCAATTCCATTTAGGACTGGGAAACAAAAGCTAGCTCACCTTACAAGAAACACACTCTGCTTTAGAGAAAAGAGCACTCTTCTACTCTACTGTGTTTCCTATGTGTTCCGAACAGTGAGCTTGCTCAGAACAAAAGAACTGTGCTTCCTACACACACGAGCCATATCTAGTTCAACTCTGCTTAGGAAACTGACAAGAACAGTAGCTCCTCTTCCGTCCAATACACTGTACTTTCGGGGAACAGACGCGAGTGCTATTTGCACTGTGTATGGCAATTGGAGCACAATAGTGACTCGTCTTACCAGAAAACAACTCTTGCTCGTAGGACAAAAAACTGCATGTGACTCAACTCCATTTAGGACTGAGAAACAAATACTAGCTCACGTTACAAGAAACACACTCTGCTTTTGAGAAAAGAGCACTCTTCTACTCTACTGTGTTTCCTATAGGGCCAGAACAGTGAGCTTGCTCAGAACAAAAGAACTGTGCTTCCTACACACGGCCATATCTAGTTCAATTCTGCTTAGGAACCTGACAAGGACAGTAGATCCTCTTCAGTCCAGTACACTGTAATTGCTGAGAACAGACACCAGTGCTGTTTGTCCTGTGTATGTCAATGGCAGCGCAATAGTGACTCTTCATACCAGAAAACAACTCTTGCTCGTAGGATCAGAAACTGCATGTGATTCAACTCCATTTAGGACTGGGAAACAAAAGCTAGCTCACCTTACAAGAAACACACTTTGCTTTAGTGAAAACAGCACTCTTCTACTCTACTGTGTTTCCTATAGGGCCAGAATAGTGAGCTTGCTCAGAACAAAAGAACTGTGCTTCCTACACATAGGCCATATCTAGTTCAACTCTGCTTAGGAAACTGACAAGAACAGTAGCTCCTCTTCAGTCTGATACACTGTACTTGCTGGGAACAGACGCGAGTGCTATTTGCACTGTTTATGGCAATGGGAGCGCAATAGTGACTTTCCTTACCAGAAAAAAACTCTTGCTCGTAAGACCAGAAACTTCATGTGATTCAACTCCATTTAGGACTGGGAAACAAATGCTAGCTCGCCTTACATGAAACACACTCTGCTTTTGAGAAAAGAGCACTCTTCTACTCTACTGTGTTTCCTATAGGGCCAGAATAGTGAGCTTGCTCAGAACAAAAGATCTGTCCTTCCTACACATGGGCCATATCTAGTTCAACTCTGCTTAGGAAACTGACAAGAACAGTAGCTCCTCTTCCGTCCAATACACTGTACTTGCGGGGAACAGACGCGAGTGCTATTTGCACTGTGTATGGCAATTGGAGCACAATAGTGACTTCTCATACCAGAAAACAACTCTTGCTCGTAGGACAAAAAACTGCATGTGACTCAACTCCATTTAGGACTGGGAAACAAACACTAGCTCGCCTTACAAGAAAAACACTCTGCTTTTGATAAAATAGCACTCTTCTACTCTACTGTGTTTCCTATGGGGTCCAAACAGTGAGCTTGCTCAGAACAAAAGAACTGTGCTTACTACAAGCACGGACCATATCTAGTTCAACTCTGCTTAGGAAACTGACAAGAACAGTAGCTGCTCTTCAGTCCAATACACTGTACTTGCTGTAAAAAGACGCGAGTGCTATTTTCCTTGTTAAGGGCAATGGGAGCGCAATAGTGAATTTCCTTAACAGAAAACGACTCTTGTTCATAGGACCAGAAGCTGCATGTGATTCAACTCCATTTAGGACTAGGAAACAAACGCTAGCTCGCCTTACAAAAACACACTCTGCTTTTGAGAAAAGAGCACTCTTCTACTCTACTGTGTTTCCTATGTGTTCTGAAAAGTGAGCTTGCTCAGAACAAAAAAACTGTGCTTCCTACACACATGGCCATATCTAGTTCAAGTCTGCTTAGGAACCTGACAAGAACAGTAGATCCTCTTCAGTTCAATACACTGTACTTGCTGGGAACAGACGCCAGTGCTATTTGTCCTGTGTATGGCAATGGCAGAGCAATAGTGACTCTTCTTACCAGAAAACAAATCTTGCTCGTAGGACAAAAACCTGCATGTGATTCCACTCCATTTAGGACTGGGAAACAAACTCTAGCTCGCTTTACAAGAAACACACTCTGCTTTTGAGAAAAGAGCACACTTCTACTCTTCTGTGTTTCCTATAGGGCCAGAAGAGTGAGCTTGCTCAGAAAAAAAGAACTGTACTTCCTACACACAAGGGCCATATCTAGTTCAACTCTGCTTAAGAAACTGAGAAGAACAGTAGCTCCTTTTCAGTCCAATACACTGTATTTGCTGGGAACAGACGGGAGGGCTATTTGCACTGTGTATGGCAATGGGAGCGCAATAGTGACTTTCCTTACCAGAAAACAACTCCTGCTCGTAGGACCAGAAACTGCATGTGATTCCACTCCATTTAGGACTGGGAAACAAACGCTAGCTCGCCTTACAAGAAACATATTCTGCTTTAGAGAAAAGAGCACTCTTCTACTCTACTGTTTTTCCTATGGGGTCCAAACAGTGAGCTTGCTCAGAACAAAATAACTGTGCTTCCTACACACGCGGGCCATATCTAGTTCAACTCTGCTTAGGAAACTGACAAGAACAGTAGCTACTCTTCAGTCCGATACACTGTACTTGCTGGGAACAGACGTGAGAGCTATTTGCACTATGTATGGCAAGGGGAGCACAATAGTGACTTTCCTTACCAGAAAACAACTCTTGCTCGTAGGACCAGAAACTGCATGTGATTCAACTCCATTTAGGACTGGGAAACAAACGCTAGCTCGCCTTACAAGAAACACACTCTGCTTTAGAGAAAAGAGCACTCTTCCACTCTACTGTGTTTCCTATGGTGTCCGAACAGTGAGCTTGCTCAGAACAAAAGAACTGTGCTTCCTACACACACGGCCATATCTAGTTAAATTCTGCTTAGGAACCTGACAAGAACAGTAGATCCTCTTCAGTCCAATACACTGTACTTGCTGGGAACAGACGCCAGTGCTATTTGTCCTTTGTATGGCAATGGCAGCGCAATAGTGACTCTTCTTACCAGAAAACAACTCTTGCTCATAGGACTAGAAACTGCATGTGATTCAACTCCATTTAGGACTGGGAAACAATCGCTAGTTCGCCTTACAAGAAACACACTCTGCTTTGGAAAAAAGAGCACTCTTCCACTCTACTGTGTTTCCTATAGGGCCAGAAGAGTGAGCTTGCTCAGAACAAAAGAACTGTGCTTCCTACACACGGGCCATAACTAGTTCAACTCTGCTTAGGAAACTGACAAGAACAGTAGCTCCTCTTCAGTCCTATACACTGTACTTGCTGGGAACAGACGCGAGTGCTATTTGCACTGTGTATGGCAATGGGAGCGCAATAGTGACTTTCCTTACCAGAAAACAACTCTTGATCGTAGCACCAGAAACTGCATAAGATCAACTCCATTTAGGACTGGGAAACAAACGCTAGCTCGCCTTACAAGAAACACACTCTGCTTTAGAGAAAAGAGCACTCTTCCACTCTACTGTGTTTCCTATAGGGCCAGAACAGTGAGCTTGCTCAGAACAAAAGAACTGTGCTTCCTACACACGGGCCATAACTAGTTCAACTCTGCTTAGGAAACTGACAAGAACAGTAGCTCCTCTTCAGTCCGATACACTGTACTTGCTGGGAACAGACGCGAGTGCTATTTGCACTGTGTATGGCAATGGGAGCACAATAGTGACTTTCCTTACCAGAAAACAACTCTTGCTCGTAGGACCAGATACTGCATGTGATTCAACTCCATTTAGTACTGGGAAACAAATGCTAGCTCGCCTTAAATGAAACACACTCTGCTTTTGATAAAATAGCACTCTTCTACTCTACTGTGTTTCCTATGGGGTCTGAACAGTGGGCTTGCTCAGAACAAAAGAACTGTGCTTCCTACACACACGGCCATATCTAGTTCAATTCTGCTTAGGAAACTGACAAGAACAGTAGCTGCTCTTCAGTCCGATACACTGTACTTGCTGGGAACAGACGCGAGGGCTATTTGCACTGTGTATGGCAATGGGAGCACAATAGTGACTTGACTTACCAGAAAACAACTCTTGCTCGTAGGACAAAAAACTGCATGTGGCTCAACTCCATTTAGGACTGGGAAAGAAATGCTAGCTCGACTTCCAAGAAACACACTCTGCTTTTGAGAAAAGAGCACTCTTCTACTCTCCTGTGTTTCCTATGGGTTCCAAACAGTGAGCTTGCTCAGAACAAAAGAACTGTGCTTCCTACACACGCGGGCCATATCTAGTTCAACTCTGTTTAGGAAACTGACAAGAACAGTAGCTCCTCTTCAGTCCGATACACTGTACTTGCTGGGAACAGAAGTGAGAGCTATTTGCACTATGTATGGCAAGGGGAGCGCAATAGTGACTTTCCTTACCAGAAAACAACTCTTGCTCGTAGGACCAGAAACTGCATGTGATTCAACTGCATTTAGGACTGGGAAACAAACGCTAGCTCGCCTTACAAGAAACACACTCTGCTTTTGAGAAAAGAGCACTCTTATACTCTACTGTGTTTCCTATGGGGTCCGAACAGTGAGCTTGCTCAGAACAAAAGAACTGTGCTTCCTACACACACGGGCCATATCTAGTTCAACTCTGCTTAGGAAACTGACAAGAACACTAGATCCTCTTCAGTCCAATACACTGTACTTGCTGGGAACAGACGCCAGTGCTATTTGTCTCTGTGTATGGCAGTTGCAGCGCAATAGTGACTCTTCTTACCAGAAAACAACTCTTGCTCGTAGGACCAGAAACTGCATGTGATTCAACTCCATTTAGGACTGGGAAACAAAAGCTAGCTCACCTTAGAAGAAACACACTCTGATTTAGAGAAAAGAGCACTCTTCTACTCTACTGTCTTTCCTATAGGGCCAGAACTGTGAGCTTGCTCAGAACAAAAGAACTGTGCTTCCTACACACGGGCCATATCTAGTTCAATTCTGCTTAGGAAACTCACAAGAAGAGTAGCTCCTCTTCAGTCTGATACACTGTACTTGCTGGGAACAGACGCGAGTGCTATTTGCACTGTGTATGGCAATGGGAGCGCAATAGTGACTTTCCATACCAGAAAACAACTCTTGCTTGTAAGAACAGAAACTGCATGTGATTCAACTCCACTTAGGACTGGGAAACAAATGCTAGCTCCCCTTACATAAAACACACTCTGCTTTTGAGAAAAGAGCACTCTTCTACTCTACTGTGTTTCCTATGAGGTCCTAACAGTGAGCTTGCTCAAAACAAAAGAACTGTGCTTCCTACACACACGGCTATATCTAATTCAACTGTGCTTAGGAAACAGACAAGAACAGTAGCTCCTTTTCCGTCCAATACACTGTCCTTCGGAGAACAGACGGGAGTGCTATTTGCACTGTGTATGGCAATTGGAGCACAATAGTGAATTGTCTTACCAGAAAACAACTTTTGCTCATAGGACAAAAAAATGCATGTGACTCAACTCCATTTAGGACTGGGAAACAAACGCTAGCTCGACTTACAAGAAACACACTCTGCTTTTGAGAAAAGAGCACTCTTCTACTCTACTGTGTTTCCTATGTGTTCCGAACAGTGAGCTTGCTCAGAACAAAAAAACTGTGCTTCCTACACACACGGGCATATCTAGTTCAAATCTGCTTAGGAACCTGACAAGAACAGTAGATCCTTTCAGTCCAATACACTGTACTTGCTGGGAACAGTCGCCAGTGCTATTTGTCCTGTGTATGGCAATGGCAGTGCAATAGTGTCTCTTCTTACCAGAAAACAACTCTTGCTCGTAGGACCAGAAACTGCATGTCATTCCACTCCATTTAGGACTGGGAAACAAACGCTAGATCGCCTTAAAAGAAACACACTCTGCTTTTGAGAAAAGAGCACTCTTCTACTCTACTGTGTTTCCTATAGGGCCAGAAGAGTGAGCTTGCTCAGAACAAAAGAACTGTGCTTCCTACACACACGGCCATATCTAGTTCAATTCTGCTTCGGAACCTGACAAGAACAGTAGATCCTCTTCAGTCCAATACACTGTAATTGCTGGGAACAGACACCAGTGTTGTTTCTCCTGTGTATGGCAATGGCAGCGCAATAGTGACTCTTCTTACCAGAAAACAACTCTTGCTCGTATGACCAGAAACTGCATGTGATTCAACTCCATTTAGGACTGGGAAACAAAAGCTAGCTCACCTTACAAGAAACACACTCTGCTTTAGAGAAAAGAGCACTCTTCTACTCTACTGTGTTTCCTATAGGGCCAGAACAGTGAGCTTGCTCAGAACAAAAGAACTGTGCTTCCTACACACGGGCCATATCTAGTTCAACTCTGCTTAAGAAACTGACAAGAACAGTAGCTCCTCTTCAGTCCGATACACTGTACTTGCTGGGAACAGAAGCGAGTGCTATTTGCACTGTGTATGGCAATGGGAGCTCAAAAGTGACTCTTCTTACCAGAAAACAACTCTTGCTCGTAAGACCAGAAACTTCATGTGATTCTACTCCATTTAGGACTGGGAAACAAATGCTAGCTCGCCTTACATGAAACACACTCTGCTTTTGAGAAAAGATCACTCTTCTACTCTACTGTGTTTCCTATGGGGTCCAAACAGTGAGCTTGCTCAGAACAAAAGAACTGTGCTTCCTACACACACGGGCCATATCTAGTTCAACTCTGCTTAGGAAACTGACAAGAACAGTAGTTCCTCTTCCGTCCAATACACTGTACTTTCGGGGAACAGACGTGAGAGCTATTTGCACTATGTATGGCAAGGGGAGCACAATAGTGACTTTCCTTACCAGAAAACAACTCTTGTTCTTAGGACCAGAAACTCCATGTGATTCAACTCCATTTAGGACTGGGAAACAAACACTAGCTCGCCTTACAAGAAACGCACTCTGCTTTTGAGAAAAGAGCACTCTTCTACTCTACTGTGTTTCCTATATTGTCCGAACAGTGAGCTTGCTCAGAACAAAAGAACTGTGCTTCCTACACACACGGCCATATCTAGTTCAATTCTGCTTAGGAACCTGACAAGAACAGTAGATCCTCTTCAGTCCAATACACTGTACTTGCTGGGAACAGACGCCAGTGCTATTTGTCCTATGTATGGCAATGGCAGCGCAATAGTGACTCTTCTTATCAGAAAACAACTCTTGCTCGTAGGACTAGAAACTGCATGTGATTTAACTCCATTTAAGACTGGGAAACAAACGCTAGCTCGCCTTCCAAGAAACACACTTTGCTTTAGAGAAAAGGGCACTCTTCTACTCTACTGTGTTTCCTGTGGGGTCCAAATAGTGAGCTTGCTCAGAACAAAAGAACTGTGCTTCCTACACACACGGACCATATCTAGTTCAACTCTGCTTAGTAAACTGACAAGAACAGTAGCTCCTATTCAGTCCAATACACTGTACTTGCTGGGAAAAGACGCGAGTGCTATTTGCCTTGTGTAGGGCAATGGGAGCGCAATAGTGACTTTTTTTTACCCTAAAACAATTCTTGTTCATAGGACCAGAAACTGCATGTGATTCAACTCCATTTAGGACTAGGAAACAAACGCTAGCTCACCTTACAAAAACACACTCTGCTTTTGAGAAAAGAGCACTCTTCTACTCTACTGTGTTTCCTATAGGGCCAGAACAGTGAGCTTGCTCAGAACAAAAGAACTGTGCTTCCTACACACGGGCCATATCTAGTTCAACTCTGCTTAGGAAACTGACAAGAACAGTAGCTCCTCTTCAGTCCGATACACCGTACTTGCTGGGAAAAGACGCGAGTGCTATTTGCCTTGTGTAGGGCAATGGGAGCGCAATAGAGACTTTCCTTACCTGAACACAACTCTTGTTCGTAAGAACAGAAACTGCATGTGATTCAACTCCATTTAGGACTAGGAAACAAACGCTAGCTTGCCTTACAAAAACACACTCTGCTTTTGAGAAAAGAGCACGCTTCTACTCTACTGTGTTTCCTATAGGGCCAGAACAGTGAGCTTGCTCAGAACATAAGAAGTGCTTCCTACACACACGGGCCATGTCATGTTCAACTCTGCTTAGGAAACTGACAAGAACAGGAGCTCCTCTTCAGTCCGATACACTGTACTTGCTGGCAACAGACGCGAGTGCTATTTGCACTGTGTATGGCAATGGGAGCGCAATAGTGACTTTCCTTACCAGAAAACAACTCTTGATCGTAGGACCAGAAACTGCATATGATCAACTCCATTTAGGACTGGGAAACAAATGCTACCTCGCCTTACATGAAACACACTCTGCTTTTGAGAAAAGAGCACTCTTCTACTCTTCTGTGTTTCCTATGGGGTCCAAACAGTGAGCTTGCTCAGAACAAAAGAACTGTGCTTCCTACACGTACGGACCATATCTAGTTCAATTCTGCTTAGAAAACTGACAAGAACAGTAGCTCCTATTCAGTCCAATACACTGTACTTGCTGGGAAAAGACGCGAGTGCTATTTGCCTTGTAAAGGGCAATAGGAGCGCAATAGTGACTTTCCTTACCAGAAAACAACTCTTGTTCTTAGGACCAGAAACTGCATGTGATTCAACTCCATTTAGGACTAGGAAACAAACGCTAGCTCGCCTTACAAAAACACACTCTACTTTTGAGAAAAGAGCACTCTTCCACTCTACTGTGTTTCCTATGTGTTCCGAAAAGTGAGCTTGCTCAGAACAAAATAACTGTGCTTCCTACACACACGGCCATATCTAGTTCAATTCTGCTTAGGAACCTGACAAGAACAGTAGATCCTCTACAGTTCAATACACTGTACTTGCTGGGAACAGACGCCAGTGCTATTAGTCCTGTGTATGGCAATGGCAGCGCAATAGTGACTCTTCTTACCAGAAAACAACTCTTGCTCGTAGGACCAGATACTGCATGTGATTCAACTCCATTTAGGACTGGGAAACAAATGCTAGCTCGCCTTACATGAAACACACTCTGCATTTGAGAAAAGAGCACTCTTCTACTCTACTGTGTTTCCTAACGGGTCCGAACAGTGAGTTTGCTCAGAACAAAAGAACTGTGCTTCCTACACACACGGCCATATCTAGTTAAATTCTGCTTAGGAACCTGACAAGAACAGTAGATCCTCTTCAGTCCAATACACTGTACTTGCTGGGAACAGACGCCAGTGCTATTTGTCCTTTGTATGGCAATGGCAGCGCAATAGTGACTCTTCTTACCAGAAAACAACTCTTGCTCATAGGACTAGAAACTGCATGTGATTCAACTCCATTTAGGACTGGGAAACAATCGCTAGTTCGCCTTACAAGAAACACACTCTGCTTTGGAAAAAAGAGCACTCTTCCACTCTACTGTGTTTCCTATAGGGCCAGAAGAGTGAGCTTGCTCAGAACAAAAGAACTGTGCTTCCTACACACGGGCCATAACTAGTTCAACTCTGCTTAGGAAACTGACAAGAACAGTAGCTCCTCTTCAGTCCGATACACTGTACTTGCTGGGAACAGACGCGAGTGCTATTTGCACTGTGTATGGTAATGGGAGCGCAATAGTGACTTTCCTTACCAGAAAACAACTCTTGATCGTAGCACCAGAAACTGCATAAGATCAACTCCATTTAGGACTGGGAAACAAACGCTAGCTCGCCTTACAAGAAACACACTCTGCTTTAGAGAAAAGAGCACTCTTCCACTCTACTGTGTTTCCTATAGGGCCAGAACAGTGAGCTTGCTCAGAACAAAAGAACTGTGCTTCCTACACACGGGCCATAACTAGTTCAACTCTGCTTAGGAAACTGACAAGAACAGTAGCTCCTCTTCAGTCCGATACACTGTACTTGCTGGGAACAGACGCGAGTGCTATTTGCACTGTGTATGGCAATGGGAGCACAATAGTGACTTTCCTTACCAGAAAACAACTCTTGCTCGTAGGACCAGATACTGCATGTGATTCAACTCCATTTAGTACTGGGAAACAAATGCTAGCTCGCCTTAAATGAAACACACTCTGCTTTTGATAAAATAGCACTCTTCTACTCTACTGTGTTTCCTATGGGGTCTGAACAGTGGGCTTGCTCAGAACAAAAGAACTGTGCTTCCTACACACACGGCCATATCTAGTTCAATTCTGCTTAGGAAACTGACAAGAACAGTAGCTGCTCTTCAGTCCGATACACTGTACTTGCTGGGAACAGACGCGAGGGCTATTTGCACTGTGTATGGCAATGGGAGCACAATAGTGACTTGACTTACCAGAAAACAACTCTTGCTCGTAGGACAAAAAACTGCATGTGGCTCAACTCCATTTAGGACTGGGAAAGAAATGCTAGCTCGAATTCCAAGAAACACACTCTGCTTTTGAGAAAAGAGCACTCTTCTACTCTCCTGTGTTTCCTATGGGTTCCAAACAGTGAGCTTGCTCAGAACAAAAGAACTGTGCTTCCTACACACGCGGGCCATATCTAGTTCAACTCTGCTTAGGAAACTGACAAGAACAGTAGCTCCTCTTCAGTCCGATACACTGTACTTGCTGGGAACAGAAGTGAGAGCTATTTGCACTATGTATGGCAAGGGGAGCGCAATAGTGACTTTCCTTACCAGAAAACAACTCTTGCTCGTAGGACCAGAAACTGCATGTGATTCAACTGCATTTAGGACTGGGAAACAAACGCTAGCTCGCCTTACAAGAAACACACTCTGCTTTTGAGAAAAGAGCACTCTTATACTCTACTGTGTTTCCTATGGGGTCCGAACAGTGAGCTTGCTCAGAACAAAAGAACTGTGCTTCCTACACACACGGGCCATATCTAGTTCAACTCTGCTTAGGAAACTGACAAGAACACTAGATCCTCTTCAGTCCAATACACTGTACTTGCTGGGAACAGACGCCAGTGCTATTTGTCTCTGTGTATGGCAGTTGCAGCGCAATAGTGACTCTTCTTACCAGAAAACAACTCTTGCTCGTAGGACCAGAAACTGCATGTGATTCAACTCCATTTAGGACTGGGAAACAAAGGCTAGCTCACCTTAGAAGAAACACACTCTGATTTAGAGAAAAGAGCACTCTTCTACTCTACTGTCTTTCCTATAGGGCCAGAACTGTGAGCTTGCTCAGAACAAAAGAACTGTGCTTCCTACACACGGGCCATATCTAGTTCAATTCTGCTTAGGAAACTCACAAGAAGAGTAGCTCCTCTTCAGTCTGATACACTGTACTTGCTGGGAACAGACGCGAGTGCTATTTGCACTGTGTATGGCAATGGGAGCGCAATAGTGACTTTCCATACCAGAAAACAACTCTTGCTCGTAAGACCAGAAACTGCATGTGATTCAACTCCATTTAGGACTGGGAAACAAATGCTAGCTCCCCTTACATAAAACACACTCTGCTTTTGAGAAAAGAGCACTCTTCTACTCTACTGTGTTTCCTATGAGGTCCTAACAGTGAGCTTGCTCAAAACAAAAGAACTGTGCTTCCTACACACACGGCTATATCTAATTCAACTGTGCTTAGGAAACAGACAAGAACAGTAGCTCCTTTTCCGTCCAATACACTGTCCTTCGGAGAACAGACGGGAGTGCTATTTGCACTGTGTATGGCAATTGGAGCACAATAGTGACTTGTCTTACCAGAAAACAACTCTTGCTCGTAGGACAAAAAAATGCATGTGACTCAACTCCATTTAGGACTGGGAAACAAACGCTAGCTCGACTTACAAGAAACACACTCTGCTTTTGAGAAAAGAGCACTCTTCTACTCTACTGTGTTTCCTATGTGTTCCGAACAGTGAGCTTGCTCAGAACAAAAAAACTGTGCTTCCTACACACACGGGCATATCTAGTTCAAATCTGCTTAGGAACCTGACAAGAACAGTAGATCCTTTCAGTCCAATACACTGTACTTGCTGGGAACAGTCGCCAGTGCTATTTGTCCTGTGTATGGCAATGGCAGTGCAATAGTGTCTCTTCTTACCAGAAAACAACTCTTGCTCGTAGGACCAGAAACTGCATGTCATTCCACTCCATTTAGGACTGGGAAACAAACGCTAGATTGCCTTAAAAAAAACACACTCTGCTTTTGAGAAAAGAGCACTCTTCTACTCTACTGTGTTTCCTATAGGGCCAGAAGAGTGAGCTTGCTCAGAACAAAAGAACTGTGCTTCCTACACACACGGCCATATCTAGTTCAATTCTGCTTCGGAACCTGACAAGAACAGTAGATCCTCTTCAGTCCAATACACTGTAATTGCTGGGAACAGACACCAGTGTTGTTTCTCCTGTGTATGGCAATGGCAGCGCAATAGTGACTCTTCTTACCAGAAAACAACTCTTGCTCGTATGACCAGAAACTGCATGTGATTCAACTCCATTTAGGACTGGGAAACAAAAGCTAGCTCACCTTACAAGAAACACACTCTGCTTTAGAGAAAAGAGCACTCTTCTACTCTACTGTGTTTCCTATAGGGCCAGAACAGTGAGCTTGCTCAGAACAAAAGAACTGTGCTTCCTACACACGGGCCATATCTAGTTCAACTCTGCTTAAGAAACTGACAAGAACAGTAGCTCCTCTTCAGTCCGATACACTGTACTTGCTGGGAACAGAAGCGAGTGCTATTTGCACTGTGTATGGCAATGGGAGCTCAAAAGTGACTCTTCTTACCAGAAAACAACTCTTGCTCGTAAGACCAGAAACTTCATGTGATTCTACTCCATTTAGGACTGGGAAACAAATGCTAGCTCGCCTTACATGAAACACACTCTGCTTTTGAGAAAAGATCACTCTTCTACTCTACTGTGTTTCCTATGGGGTCCAAACAGTGAGCTTGCTCAGAACAAAAGAACTGTGCTTCCTACACACACGGGCCATATCTAGTTCAACTCTGCTTAGGAAACTGACAAGAACAGTAGTTCCTCTTCCGTCCAATACACTGTACTTTCGGGGAACAGACGTGAGAGCTATTTGCACTATGTATGGCAAGGGGAGCACAATAGTGACTTTCCTTACCAGAAAACAACTCTTGTTCTTAGGACCAGAAACTGCATGTGATTCAACTCCATTTAGGACTGGGAAACAAACACTAGCTCGCCTTACAAGAAACGCACTCTGCTTTTGAGAAAAGAGCACTCTACTACTCTACTGTGTTTCCTATATTGTCCGAACAGTGAGCTTGCTCAGAACAAAAGAACTGTGCTTCCTACACACACGGCCATATCTAGTTCAATTCTGCTTAGGAACCTGACAAGAACAGTAGATCCTCTTCAGTCCAATACACTGTACTTGCTGGGAACAGACGCCAGTGCTATTTGTCCTATGTATGGCAATGGCAGCGCAATAGTGACTCTTCTTATCAGAAAACAACTCTTGCTCGTAGGACTAGAAACTGCATGTGATTCAACTCCATTTAAGACTGGGAAACAAACGCTAGCTCGCC
The DNA here is from genome assembly GCF_949786415.1 of Peromyscus eremicus. NCBI lineage: Eukaryota > Metazoa > Chordata > Mammalia > Rodentia > Cricetidae > Peromyscus > Peromyscus eremicus. The sequence goes on along the minus strand of NW_026737503.1, from coordinate 3,230 downwards.
TTCCAAGAAAAACACTTTGCTTTAGAGAAAAGGGCACTCTTCTACTCTACTGTGTTTCCTATGGGGTCCAAATAGTGAGCTTGCTCAGAACAAAAGAACTGTGCTTCCTACACACACGGACCATATCTAGTTCAACTCTGCTTAGTAAACTGACAAGAACAGTAGCTCCTATTCAGTCCAATACACTGTACTTGCTGGGAAAAGACGCGAGTGCTATTTGCCTTGTGTAGGGCAATGGGAGCGCAATAGTGACTTTTTTTTACCCTAAAACAATTCTTGTTCATAGGACCAGAAACTGCATGTGATTCAACTCCATTTAGGACTAGGAAACAAACGCTAGCTCACCTTACAAAAACACACTCTGCTTTTGAGAAAAGAGCACTCTTCTACTCTACTGTGTTTCCTATAGGGCCAGAACAGTGAGCTTGCTCAGAACAAAAGAACTGTGCTTCCTACACACGGGCCATATCTAGTTCAACTCTGCTTAGGAAACTGACAAGAACAGTAGCTCCTCTTCAGTCCGATACACCGTACTTGCTGGGAAAAGACGCGAGTGCTATTTGCCTTGTGTAGGGCAATGGGAGCGCAATAGAGACTTTCCTTACCTGAACACAACTCTTGTTCGTAAGAACAGAAACTGCATGTGATTCAACTCCATTTAGGACTAGGAAACAAACGCTAGCTTGCCTTACAAAAACACACTCTGCTTTTGAGAAAAGAGCACGCTTCTACTCTACTGTGTTTCCTATAGGGCCAGAACAGTGAGCTTGCTCAGAACATAAGAAGTGCTTCCTACACACACGGGCCATGTCATGTTCAACTCTGCTTAGGAAACTGACAAGAACAGGAGCTCCTCTTCAGTCCGATACACTGTACTTGCTGGCAACAGACGCGAGTGCTATTTGCACTGTGTATGGCAATGGGAGCGCAATAGTGACTTTCCTTACCAGAAAACAACTCTTGATCGTAGGACCAGAAACTGCATATGATCAACTCCATTTAGGACTGGGAAACAAATGCTACCTCGCCTTACATGAAACACACTCTGCTTTTGAGAAAAGAGCACTCTTCTACTCTTCTGTGTTTCCTATGGGGTCCAAACAGTGAGCTTGCTCAGAACAAAAGAACTGTGCTTCCTACACGTACGGACCATATCTAGTTCAATTCTGCTTAGAAAACTGACAAGAACAGTAGCTCCTATTCAGTCCAATACACTGTACTTGCTGGGAAAAGACGCGAGTGCTATTTGCCTTGTAAAGGGCAATAGGAGTGCAATAGTGACTTTCCTTACCAGAAAACAACTCTTGTTCTTAGGACCAGAAACTGCATGTGATTCAACTCCATTTAGGACTAGGAAACAAACGCTAGCTCGCCTTACAAAAACACACTCTGCTTTTGAGAAAAGAGCACTCTTCTACTCTACTGTGTTTCCTATGTGTTCCGAAAAGTGAGCTTGCTCAGAACAAAATAACTGTGCTTCCTACACACACGGCCATATCTAGTTCAATTCTGCTTAGGAACCTGACAAGAACAGTAGATCCTCTACAGTTCAATACACTGTACTTGCTGGGAACAGACGCCAGTGCTATTAGTCCTGTGTATGGCAATGGCAGCGCAATAGTGACTCTTCTTACCAGAAAACAAGTCTTGCTCGTAGGACCAGATACTGCATGTGATTCAACTCCATTTAGGACTGGGAAACAAATGCTAGCTCGCCTTACATGAAACACACTCTGCATTTGAGAAAAGAGCACTCTTCTACTCTATTGTGTTTCCTAACGGGTCCGAACAGTGAGCTTGCTCAGAACAAAAGAACTGTGCTTCCTACACACACGGGCCATATCTAGTTCAACTCTGCTTAGGAAACCAACAAGAACAGTAGCTCCTCTTCAGTCCAATACACTGTACTTGCGGGGAACAGACGCGAGTGCTATTTGCACTGTGTATGGCATTGGAGCACAATAGTGACTTGTCTTACCAGAAAACAACTCCTGCTCGTAGGACCAGAAACTGCATGTGATTCCACTCCATTTAGGCCTGAAAACAAATGCTAGCTCGCTTTACAAGAAACACATTCTGCTTTAGAGAAAAGAGCACTCTTCTACTCTACTGTGTTTCCTATGGGGTCCAAACAGTGAGCTTGCTCAGAACAAAAGAACTGTGCTTCCTACACACACGGGCCATATCTAGTTCAACTCTGCTTAGGAACCTGACAAGAACAGTAGCTCCTCTTCAGTCCGATACACTGTACTTGCTGGGAACAGACGTGAGAGCTATTTGCACTATGTATGGCAAGGGGAGCACAATAGTGACTTTCCTTACCAGAAAACAACTCTTGCTCTTAGGACCAGAAACTGCATGTGATTCAACTCCATTTAGGACTGGGAAACAAACCCTAGCTCGCCTTACAAAAAGCACACTCTGCTTTTGAAAAAAGAGCACTCTTCTACTCTACTGTGTTTCCTATATTGTCCGAAGAGTGAGCTTGCTCAGAACAAAAGAACTGTGCTTCCTACACACACGGCCATATCTAGTTCAATTCTGCTTAGGAACCTGACAAGAACAGTAGATCCTCTTCAGTCCAATACACTGTACTTGCTGGGAACAGACGCCAGTGCTATTTGTCCTATGTATGGCAATGGCAGCGCAATAGTGACTCTTCTTACCAGAAAACAACTCTTGCTCGTAGGACTAGAAACTGCATGTGATTCAACTCCATTTAGGACTGGGAAACAAACACTAGCTCGCCTTCCAAGAAACACACTTTGCTTTAGAGAAAAGGGCACTCTTCTACTCTACTGTGTTTCCTATGGGGTCCAAATAGTGAGCTTGCTCAGAACAAAAGAACTGTGCATCCTACACACACGGACCATATCTAGTTCAACTCTGCTTAGTAAACTGACAAGAACAGTAGCTCCTATTCAGTCCAATACACTGTACTTGCTGGGAAAAGACGCGAGTGCTATTTGCCTTGTGTAGGGCAATGGGAGCGCAATAGTGACTTTTTTTTACCCTAAAACAATTCTTGTTCTTAGGACCAGAAACTGCATGTGATTCAACTCCATTTAGGACTAGGAAACAAACGCTAGCTCACCTTACAAAAACACACTCTGCTTTTGAGAAAAGAGCACTCTTCTACTCTACTGTGTTTCCTATAGGGCCAGAACAGTGAGCTTGCTCAGAACAAAAGAACTGTGCTTCCTACACACGGGCCATATCTAGTTCAACTC
>NW_026737502.1:0-39000 GCF_949786415.1 Peromyscus eremicus | reverse complement strand
ACCTGACAAGAACAGTAGATTCTCTTCAGTCCAATACACAGTACATGCTGGGAACCGACGCCAGTGCTATTTGCCCTGTGTATGACAATGGGAGCGCAATATTGACTCTTCTTACCAGAAAACAACGCTTGCTCATAGGACCAGAAACTGCATGTAACTCAACTCCATTTAGGACTGGGAAACAAACGCTAGCTCACCTTACAAGAAACACACTCTGCTTTTGAGAAAAAAGCACTCTTTTACTCTACTGTGTTTCCTTTAGGGCCAGAACCGTCAGCTTGCTCAGAACAAAAGAACTGTGCTTAATACACACAGGGACCATATCCAGTTCAACTCTGCTTAGGAAACTGACAAGAATAGTAGATCCTGTTCAGTCCAATATACTGTACTTGCTGGGAACAGACGCCAGTGCTATTTGCCCTGTGTATGGCAATGGGAGCGCAATAGTGACTCTTCTTACCAGAAAACAACTCTTGCTCCTAGGACCAGAAACTGCATGTGATTCAACTCCATTTAGGACTGGGAAACAAACACTAGCTCCCCTTACAAGAAACACACTCTGCTTTTGAGAAAAGAGCACTCTTCTACTCTACTGTGTTTCTTATAGGGCCAGAACGGTGAGCTTGTTCAGAACAAAGGAACTGTACTTCCTACACACACGGGCCATATCTAGTTCAACTCTGCTTAGGAAACTGAGAAGAAAAGTAGCTCTTCTTCAGTCCAATACACTGTACATGCTGGGAACAGACGCGAGTGCAAATTGCACTGTGTATGGCAATGAGAGCACAATAGTGACATTCCTTACCAGAAAACAACTCTTGCTCATAGGACCAAAAAACGCATGTCATTCAACTCCATTTAGAACTGGGAAATAAATGCTAGCTCGCCTTACAAGAAACAAACTCTGCTTTTGAGAAAAGAGCACTCTTCTACTCTACTGTGTTTCCTATAGGGCCAGAACAGTAAGCTTGCACAGAACAAAAGAAGTGTGCTTCCTACACACACGGCCATATCTAGTTCAATTCAGCTTAGGAAACTGACAAAAACAGTATACCCTCTTCAGGAAAATACACTGCACATGCTGGGAACAGACACCAGTGCTATTTGCCCTGTGTATGACAATGGGAGCGAAATAGTGACTCTTCTTACCAGAAAACAACTCTTGCTCGTAGGACCAGAAACTGCATGTGACTCAACTCCATTTAGGACTGGGAAAGAAACGCTAGCTCGCCTTACAAGAAACAAACTCTGCTTTTGAGAAAAGAGCACTCTTCTACTCTACTGTGTTTCCTATAGGGCCAGAATAGTGAACTTGCTCAGAACAAAAGAACTGTGCTTCCTACACACAGGGGCCTTATCTAGTTCAACTCTGCTTAGGAAACTAACAAGAACAGTAGCTCCTCTTCAGTCCAATACACTGTACATGCAGGGAACAGAAGCCAGAGCTATATGCACTGTGTATGGCAATGGGAGCGCAATAGTGACTCTTATTACCAGAAAAAAAATCTTGCTTGTTGGACCAGAAACTGCATGGTATTCAACTCCATTTAGGACGGGAAACAAACGCTAGCTCGCCTTACAAGAAACACACTCTGCTTTTGAGAAAAGAGCACTCTTTTACTCTACTGTGTTTCCTATGAGGTTGGAACAGTGAGCTTGCTCAGAACAAAAGAACTGTGCTTCCTACACACACGGGCCATATCTAGTTCAACTCTGCTTAGGAAACTGACAAGAACAGTAGCTCCGCTTCAGTCCAATACACTGTACTTGCTGGGTACAGATGCGAGTGTATTTGCACTGTGTATGGAAATGGGAGCGCAATAGTGACTCTTCTTACCAGAAAACAACTCTTGCTCATAGGACCAGAAACTGCATGTGATTCAACTCCATTTAGGACTGGGAAACAAATGCTAGCTCGCCTTACAAGAAACACACACTGCTTTTGATAAAAGAGCACTCTTCTACTCTACTGTGTTTCCTATAGGGCCAGAACAGTGACCTTGCTCAGAACAAAAGAACTGTGCTTCCTACACACACGGGTCATATCTATTTCAACTCTGCTTTGAAACTGACAAGAACAGTAGCTCCTCTTCAGCCAAATACACTGTACTTGCTGGAAACAGACGCGAGTGCTATTTGCACTGTGTATGGCAAAGGTAGCACAATAGTGACTTTCCTTACTAGCAAACAACTCTTGCTGGTAGGAACAAAAACTGCACGTGATTCAACTCCATTTAGGACTGGGAAACAAACGCTAGCTCGCCTTACAAGAAACACACTCTGCTTTTGAGAAAAGAGCACTCTTCTACTCTACTGTGTTTTCTATAGGGTCCGAACAGTGAGCTTGCTGAGAACAAACGAACTGTGTTTCCTACACACATGGGTCATATCTACTTCAACTATGCTTAGGAAACTGACAAGAACAGTAGCTCCTCTTCAGTCCAATACACTGTACTTGGTGGGAACAGACCCGAGTGCTATTTGCACTGTGTATGGCAATGGGAGCACAATAGTGACTTTCCTTACCAGAAAGCAACTCTTGCTCGTAGGACCAAAAACTGCATGTGATTCAACTCCATTAAGGAATGGGAAAAAAACGCTAGCTCGACTTACAAGAAACACACTCTGCTTTTGAGAAAAGAGCACTCTTCTACTCTACTGTGTTTCCTATAGGGCCAGAACAGTGAGCTTGCTCAGAACAAAAGAACTGTGCTTCCTACACACATGGGCCATATCTAGTTCAACTCTGCTTAGGAAACTGATGAGAACAGTAGCTCCTCTTCAGTCCAATACACTGTACTTGCTAAGAACAGACGAGAGTGCTATTTGCACTGTGTACGGCAATGGATGCACAATAGTGACTCTTCTTACCAGAAAAAAACTCTTGCTCTTTGGACCTGAAACTGGATTTGATTCAACCCACTTAGGACTGGGAAACAAACGCTAGCTCGCCTTACAAGAAACATGCTCTGCTTTTGAGAATAGGGCACACATCTACTCTACTGTGTTTCCTATGGGGTCCAAACAGTGAGCTTGCTCAGAACAAAAGAACTGTGCTTCCTACACACACGGGTCATATCTAGTTCAACTCTGCTTAGGAAACTGACAAGAAAAGTAGCTCCTCTTCAGCCCAATACACTGTACTTACTGGGAACAGACGCGAGTGCTATTTGCACTGTGTATGGCAATGGGAGCACAATAGTGACTTTCCTTACCAGAAAAAACTCTTGCTCGTAGAACCAGAAACTGCATTTGATTCAACCATCTTAGGACTGGGAAACAAACGCTAGCTTGCCTTACAAGAAACACACTCTGCTTTTGAGGAAAGAGCACTCTTCTAGTCTACTGTGTTTCCTATAGGGCCAGAACAGTGAGCTTGCTGAGTACAAAAGAACTGTGCTCCCTACACACATGGGCCATATCTAGTTCAACTCTGCTTAGGATCCTGACAAGAACAGTAGATCCTCTTCAGTCCAATACACTGTACATGCTGGGAACAGAAGCCAGTGATATTTGTGCTGTGTATGACAATGGGAGCGCAATAGTGACTCTTCTTACCAGAAAACAACTCTTGCTTGTAGGACCAGAAACGGCATGTGATTCAACTCCATTTAGGACTGGGAAACAAATGCTAGCTCGCCTTACAAGAAACAGACTCTGCTTTTGAGAAAAGAGCACTCTTCTACTCTACTGTGTTTCCTATAGAGCCAGAACAGTGAGCTTGCTCAGAAGAAATGGACTGTGCTGCCTACACACACGGACCATATCTAGTTCAACTCTGCTTAGGAAACTGACGAGAACAGTAGCTCCTCTTCAGTCCAATACACTGCACTTGCTGGGCACATACGCGAGTGCTATTTGCACTATGTACAGCAATGGGAACACAATAGTTACTCTTCTTACCAGAAAACAACTCTTGTTTGTAGGACCAGAAAGTGAATGTCATTCAACTCCATTTAGGACTGGGAAACAAACGCTAGCTTGCCTTACAAGAAACACACTCTTCTTCTTGAGTAAAGTACACTCTTCAATTCTACTGTGATTTCTATGGGGTCCAAACTGTGAGCTTGCTGAGAACAAAAGAACTGTGCTACCTACACACTCGCGCCATATCTAATTCAACTCTGCTTAGGAAAATGACAAGAACATTAGCTCCTCTTCAGCCCAATACACTGTACTTGCTGGGAACTGATGCGAGGGCTATTTGCACTGTGTATGGCAATGGGAGCGCAATAGTGACTTTCCTTACCAGAAAACAACTCATGCGTGTAGGACCAAAAACTGCATGTGATTCAACTCCATTTAGAACTTGGAAACAAACGCAAGCTCGCCTTACAAGAAACACACTCGGCTTTTGAGAAAACAGCACTCTTCTACTCTACTGTGTTCCCTATAGCGCCAGAACAGTGAGCTTGCTCAGAACAAAGAACTGTGCTTCCTACACAAAGCCATATATAGTTCAATTTTGCTTAGGAAACTGACAAGAACAGTAGATCCTCTTCAGTCCAATACACTGTATTTGCTGGGAACAGACGCCAGTGCTATTTGCATTGTGTATGACAATGGGAGCACAATAGTGACTCTTCTTACCACAAAACAATTCTTGCTCGTAGGACCAGAAACTGCATGTGATTCAACTACATTTAGGACTGGGAAAGAAACGCTAGCTCGACTTACAAGAAACACACTCTGCTTTTGTGGAAAGAGCATTTTTCTACTCTACTGTGTTTCCTATATGGCCAGATCAGTGAGCTTGCTGACTACAAAAGAACTGTGCTTCCTACACACATGGGCCATATCTAGTTCAACTCTGCTTAGGATCCTGACAAGAACAGTAGATCCTCTTCAGTCCAATACACTGTACATGCTGGGAACAGACGCCAGTGCTATTTGCCCTGTGTATGACAATGGGAGCGCAATAGTTACTCTTATTACCAGAAAAAACTCTTGCTCGTAGGACCAGAAACTACAGGTGATTCAATTCCATTTAGCACTGGGAAACAAATGATAGCTTGCCCTACAAGAAACACACTCTGCTTTTGAGAAAAGAGCACTCTTTTACTCTACTGTGTTTTCTATGGGGTCCGAACAGTGAGCTTGCTGAGAACGAAAGAACTGTGCTTCCTACACACACGGGCCATATCTAGTTAAACTCTGCTTAGGAAACTGACAAGAACAGTAGCTCCTCTTCAGTCCAATACACTGTACTTGCTGGGAACAGTTGCAAGGGCTGTTTGCACTGTGTATGGCAAAGGGAGCACAATAGTGACTCTTCTAACCAGAAAACAACTCTTGCTTGTAGGACCAGAAACTGCATGTGTATTTGAACTCCATTTAGGACTGGGAAACAAATGCTAGCTCCCCTTACAAGAAACACACTCTGCTTTTGAGAAAAGAGCACCCTTCTACTCTACTGTGTTTCCTATGTGGTTCGAACAGTGAGCTTCCTCAGAACAAAAGAACTGTGCTTCCTACAGACACGGGCCATATCTAGTTCAACTCTGCTTAGGAAACTGACAAGAACAGTAGCTCCTCTTCAGTCCAATACACTGTACTTACTGGGAACAGACGCGAGTGCTATTAGCACTGTGTACGGCAATGGGAGCACAATAGTGACTCTTCTTACCAGAAAACAACTCTTGCTCTTAGGACCAGAAACTGCATTTGATTCAATCCACTTAGGACTGGGAAACAAACGCTAGCTCGCCTTACAAGAAACACGCTCTGCTTTTGAGAAAAGAGCACTCTTCTACTCTACTGTGTTTCCTATGGGGTTCGAACAGTGCGCTTGCTCAGAACAAAAGAACTGTGCTTCCTACACACACGGGCCATATCTAGTTCAACTCTGCTTAGGAAACTGACAAGAACAGCAGCTCCTCTTCAGTCCAATACACTGTACTTGCTGGGAACAGACGCGAGTGCTATTTGTACTGTGTATGGCAATGGGAGCGCAATAGTGACTCTTCTTTACCAGAAAACAACTCTTGCTTGTAGTACCAAAAACTGCTTTTCATTCAACTCCATTTAGGACTTGGAAACAAACGCTAGCTCGCCTTACAAGAAACACACTCTGCTTTTGAGAAAAGAGCACTCTTCTACTCTACTGTGTTTCCTGTGGGGTCCGAACAGTGAGCTTGCTCAAAACAAAAGAACTGTGCTTCCTACACACACGGTCCATATCTAGTTCAACTCTGCTTAGGAAACTGAGGAGAACAGTAGCACCTCTTCAGTCCAATACACTGTACTTACTGGGAACAGACGCGAGTGTTATTTGCACTGTGTGCACAATGGGAGCACAATAGAGACTCTTCTTACCAGAAAACAACTCTTGCTCTTAGGACCAGAAACTGCATTTGATTCAATCCACTTAGGACTGGGAAACAAACGCTAGCTCGCCTTACAAGAAACAGACTCTGCTTTTGAGAATAGGGCACACATCTTCTCTACAGTGTTTCCTATGGGGTCCAAACATTGAGCTTGCTCAGAACAAAAGAATTTTGCTTCCTACACACACGGGTAATATCTAGTTCAACTCTGCTTAGGAAACTGACGAGAAGAGTAGCTCCTCTTCAGTCCAATACACTGTACTTGCTGGGAACAGACGCGAGTGCAATTTGCACTGTGTATGGCAATGGGAGCACAATAGTGATTTTCCGTACCAGAAAACAAATCTTGCTCGGAGGACCTGAAACTGCATGTGACTCAACTCCATTTAGGACTGGGAAACAAACGCTAGCTCGCGTTACAAGAAACACACTCTGCTTTTGAGGAAAGAGCACTCTTCTACTCTACTGTGTTTCCTATAGGGCCAGAACAGTGAGCTTGCTGAGTACAAAAGAACTGTGCTTCCTACACACACCGGCCATATCTAGTTCAACTCTGCTTAGGAATCTGACAAGAACAGTAGCTCCTCTTCAGACAAATACAATGTACTTGCTGGAAACAGACGCGAGTGCTATTTGTACTGTGAATGGCAATGGGAGCGCAATAGTGACTCTTCTTACCAGAAAAAAACTCTTGCTTGTAGGACCAGAAACTGCATGGGATTCAACTCCATTTAGGACTGGGAAACAAACGCTAGCTCGCCTTACAAGAAACACGCTCTGATTTTGAGAATAGGGCACACATCTACTCTACTGTGTTTCCTATGGGGTCCAAACAGTGAGCTTGCTCAGAACAAAAGAACTGTGCTTCCTACACACACGGGTCAAATCTAGTTCAACTCTGCTTAGAAGACTGACAAGAACAGTAGCTCCTCTTCAGTCCAATACACTGTACTTGCTGGGAACAGACGCGAGTGCTATTTGCACTGTTTATGGCAATGGGAGCACAATAGTGACTTTCCTTAACAGAAAACAACTCTTGCTCGTAGGACCTGAAACTGCATGTGATTCAACTCCATTTAGGACTGGGAAACAAACGCTAGCTCGTTTTACAAGAAACACACTCTGCTTTTGAGGAAAGAGCACTCTTCTACTCTACTGTGTTTCCTATAGGGTCAGAACAGTGAGCTTGCTGAGTACAAAAGAACTGTGCTTTCTACACACACGGGCCATATCTAGTTCAACTCTGCTTAGGAACCTGACAAGAACAGCAGATCCTTTTCAGTCCAATGCACTGTACATGCTGGAAAGAGAAACCAGTGCTATTTGGCCTGTGTATGACAATGGGAGCACAATAGTTACTCTTCTTACCAGAAAAAACTCTTGCTAGTAGGACCAGAAACTGCATGTGATTCAACTCAATTTAGGACTGGGAAACAAACGCTAGCTCGCCTTACAAGAAACACACTCTGCTTTTGAGAATAGAGCACTCTTCTACTTTACAGTGTTTCCTATAGGGCTAGAACAGTGAGCTTGCTCAGAACAAAAGAACTGTGCTTCCTACACACGGGCCATCTCTAGTTCAACTCTGCTTAGGAAACTGATGAGAACAGTAGCTCCTCTTCAGTCAAATACACTGTACTTACTGGGAACAGACGCGAGTGCTATTTGCACTGTGTATGGCAATGGGAACACAATAGCGACTCTTTTTACCAGAAAACTACTCGTGCTCTTAGGACCAGAACCTGCATGGGATTCAAATCCATTTAGACTGGGAAACAAACGCTAGCTCGCCTTACAAGAAACACACTCTGCTTTTGAGAAAAGAGCACTCTTCTACTCTACTGTGTTTCCTATGGGGACCAAACAGAGAACTTGCTCAGAACAAAAGAACTGTGCTTCCTACACCCGGGTCATATCTAGTTCAACTCTGCTTAGGAAACTGACAAGAACAGTAGCTTCTCTTCAGTCCAATACACTGTACTTGCTGGGAACAGACGCCAGTGCTATTTGCACTGTGTATGATTATGGGAGCCCAATAGTGACTCTTCTTACCAGAAAACAACTCTTGCTCGTAGGAACAGAAACTGCATGTGATTCAACTCCATTAAGGAATAGGAAAAAAACGCTAGCTCGCCTTACAAGAAACACACTCAGCTTTTGAGAAAGAGCACTCTTTTACTGTACTGTGTTTCCTGTAGGGCCAAAACAGAGAGCTTGCTGAGAACAAAAGAACTGTGCTTCCTACACACACGGGTCATATCTAGTTCAACTCTGCTTAGGAACCTGACAAGAACAGTAGATCCTCTTCAGTCCAATACACTGTACATGCTGGGAACAGACGCCAGTGCTATATGCCCTGTGTATGACAATGGGATCGCAATAGTGACTCTTCTTACCAGAAAACAACTCTTGCTTTTAGGATCAGAAACTGCATGGGATTCAACTCCATTTAGGACTGGAAAACAAACGCTAGCTCACCTTACGAGAAACACACTCTGCTTTTGAGAAAAGAGCACTCTTCTACTCTACTGTGTTTCCTATAGGGCCAGAACAGTGAACTTGCTCAGAACAAAAGAACTGTGCTTCCTACACACAGGGGCCATATCTAGTTCAACACTGCTTAGGAAACTGACATGAACAGGAGCTCCTCTTCAGTGCAATACACTGTATTTGCTGGGAACAGACGCGAGTGCTATTTGCACTGAGTACAACAATGGGAACACAACAGTGACTCTTCTTACCAGAAAACAACTCTTGCTCGTAGGACCAGAAACTGCATGGAATTCAACTCCATTTAGGACTGGGAAACAAACGCTACCTCGCCTTACAAGAAACACACTCTGCTTTCGAGAAAAGAGCACTCTTCTACTCTACTGTGTTTCCTATGGGGTCCGAACAGTGAGCTTGCTCAGAACAGAAGAACTGTGCTTCCTACATCCGGGCCATATCTAGTTCAACTCTGCTTAGGAAACTGACAAGAGAAGTAGCTCTTCTTCTGTCCAATACACTGTACTTGCTGGGAAAAGATGCGAGTGCTATTTGCACTGTGTATGGCAATGGGAGCGCAAATGTGACTTTCCTTACCTGAAAGCAACTCTTGCGTGTAAGACCAAAAACTGCATGTGATTCAACTCCATTTAGGACTGGGAAACAAATGCTAGCTCGCCTTACAACAAACAGAATCTGCTTTTGAGGAAAGAGCACTATTTTACTCTACTGTGTTTTCTAGAGTGCCAGAACTGTGAGCTTGCTCAGAACAAAAGAACTGTGCTTCCTACACACACGTGCCATATCTAGTTCAATTCTGCTTAGGAAACTGACAAGAACAGTAGATCCTCTTCAGTCCAATACACTGTACTTGCTGGGAACAGATGCGAGTGCTATTTGCACTGTGTATGGCAATGGGAGCGCAATAGTGACTTTCCTTACCAGAAAACAACTCTTGCTCGTAGGACCTGAAACTGCATGTGATTCAACTCCATTTAGGACAGGGAAACAAATGCTAGCTCGCCTTACAAGAAACACACTCTGCTTTTGAGGAAAGAGCACACTTCTAGTCTACTGTGTTTCCTATAGGCTCAGAACAGTGAGCTTGCTGAGTACAAAAGAACTGTGCTTCCTACACACACGGGCCATATCTAGTTCAACTCTGCTTAGGAAACTGACAAGAACAGTAGCTCCTCTTCAGACCAATACACTGTACTTGCTGGAAACAGACAGGAGTGTTATTTGTACTGTGAATGGCAATGGGAGCGCAATAGTGACTCTTCTTACCAGAAAACAACTCTTGCTCGTAGGACCAGAAACTGCATGTGATTCAACTCTATTTAGGATTGGGAAACAAACGCTAGCTCGCCTTACAAGAAACACAGTCTGCTTTTGAGAATAGGGCACACATTTACTCTACTGTGTTTCCTATAAGGTCCAAACAGTGAGCTTGCTCGGAACAAAAGAACCCTGCTTCCTACACACACTGGCCGTACCTAGTTCAACTCTCTTTGGAACCTGACAAGAACAGTAGATCCTCTTCAGTTCAATACACTGTACATGCTGGGAGGAGAAACCAGTGCTATTTGCCCTGTGTATGACAAAGGGAGCGCAATAGTGACTCTTCTTACCAGAAAAAACTCTTGCTCGTAGGACCAGAAACTCCATGTGATTTAACTCCACTTAGGACTGGGAAACAAACGCTAGCTCGCCTTACAAGAAACACACTCTGCTTTTGAGAAAAGAGCACTCTTCTACTCTACTGTGTTTCCTATAGGGCCAAAATAGTGAGCTTGCTCAGAACAAAATACTGTGCTTCCTACACACACGGTCAAATCTAGTTCAATTCTGCTTAGGAAACTTAGAAGAACAGTAGATCCTCTTCATTCCAATACTCTGTACATGCTGGGAACAAACGCCAGTGCTATTTGCCCTGTATATGACAATGGGAGCGCAATGGTGACTCTTCAAACCAGAAAAAACTCTTGCTCGTAAGACCAGAATCTGCATGTGATTCAACTGTATTTAGGACTGGGAAACAAACACTAGCTTGCCTTAAAAGAAACACACTCTGCTTTTGAGAAAAGAGCACTCTTCTACTCTACTGTGTTTTCTATGGGTTCCGAACAGTGAGCTTGCTGAGAACAAAAGAACTGTGCTTTCTACACACACGGGCCATATCTAGTTCAACTCTGGTTAGGAAACTGACAAGAAGAGTAGCTCCTCTTCAGTCCAATACACTGTACTTGCTCGGAACAGACTCGAGGGCTATTTGCACTATGTATGGCAAAGGGAGCGCAATAGTGACTCTTCTTACCAGAAAACAACTCTTCCTCATAGGACCAGAAACTGCATGTGATTCAACTCCGTTTAGGACTGGGAAACAAAGCTAGCTCGCATTGAAAGAAACACACTCTGCTTTTGAGAAAAGAGCACTCTTCTACTTTACTGTGTTTCCTATAGGGCCAGAACAGTGAGCTTGCTCAGAACAAAAGAAATGTGCTTCCTACACACACGGTCCATATCTAGTTCAACTCTGCTTAGGAAACTGACAAGAACAGTAGCTCCTCTTCAGTCCAATAAACTGTACTTACTGGGAACAGACGCGAGTGCTATTAGCACTGTGTACGGCAAGGGAGCACAATAGTGACTCTTCTTACCAGAAAACAACTCTTGCTTTTAGGATCAGAAACTGCATGTGATTCAACTCTATTTAGGACTGGGAAACAAGCAGTAGCTTGCCTTACAAGAAACACGCTCTGCTTTTGAGAATAGGGCATACATCATCTGTACTGTGTTTCCTATGGGGTCCAAACAGTGAGCTTGCTCAGAACAAAAGATTTGTGCTTCCTACACACACGGTCCATATCTAGTTCAACTCTGCTTAGGAAACTGACAAGAACAGTAGCTCCTCTTCAGTCCAATACACTGTACTTGCTGGGAACAGACGCCAGTGCTATTTGCACTGTGTACGGCAAATGGAGCGCAATAGTGACTCTTCTAACCAGAAAACAACTCTAGCTCATAGGACCAGAAACTGCATGTGTATTTCAACTCCATTTAGGACTGGGAAACAAACGCTAGCTCACCTTACAAGAAACACACTCTGCTTTTGAGAAAAGAGCACTCATCTACTCTACTGTGTTTCCTATGGGGTTCCAACAGTGAGCTTGCTCAGAACAAAAGAACTGTGCTTCCTACACACACGGGCCATATCTAGTTCAACTCTGCTTAGGAAACTGACAAGAACAGTAGCTCCTCTTCAGTCCAATACACTGTACTTGCTGGAAACAGACACGAGTGCTATTTGTACTGTGTATGGCAATGGGAGCGCAATAGTGACTCTTCTTACCAGAAAACAACTCTTGCTCGTAGGACCAGAAACTGCATGTGATTCAACTCCATTTAGGATTGGGAAACAAACGCTAGCTCGCCTTACAAGAAACACAGTCTGCTTTTGAGAATAGGGCACACATCTACTCTACTGTGTTTCCTATAAGGTCCAAACAGTGAGCTTGCTCAGAACAAAAGAACCGTGCTTCCTACACACACTGGCCTTATCTAGTTCAACTCTCTTAGGAACCTGACAAGAACAGTAGATCCTCTTCAGTCCAATACACTGTACATGCTGGGAAGAGAAACCAGTGCTATTTGCCCTGTGTATGACAAAGGGAGCGCAATAGTGACTCTTCTTACCAGAAAAAACTCTTTCTCGTAGGACCAGAAACTGCATGTGATTCACCTCAATTTAGGACTGGGAAACAAACGCTAGCTCGCCTTACAAGAAACACACTCTGCTTTTGAGAATAGAGCACTCTTCTACTCTACAGTGTGTCTTATAGGGCGAGAAGAGTGAGCTTGCTCAGAACAAAAGAACTGTGCTTCCTACACACACGGGCCATATCTAGTTCAACTCTGCTTAGAAAACTGACGAAAACAGTAGCTCCTCTTAACTCCAATACACTGTACTTGCTGGAACAGATGCGAGTGCTATTTGCACTGTGTATGGCAAAGGGAGCGCAATAGTGACTCTTCTTACCAGAAAAAAAACTCTAGCTCATAGGACCAGAAACTGCATATATATTTCAACTCCATTTAGGACTGGGAAACAAACACTAGCTCGACTTACAAGAAACACACTCTAATTTTGAGAAAAGAGCACTCTTCTACTCTACTGTGTTTCCTATGTGGTTCGAACAGTGAGCTTGCTCAAAACAAAAGAACTGTGCTTCCTACACACACGGTCCATATCTGGTTCAACTCTGCTTAGGAAACTGACAAGAACAGTAGCTCCTCCTCAGTCCAATACACTGTACTTGGGGGGAACAGACGCGAGTGCTATTTGTACTGTGTATGGCAATGGGAGCGCAATAGTGACTCTTCTTACCAGAAAACAACTCTTGCTCTTAGGACCAGAAACTGCATTTGATTCAATCCACTTAGGACTGGGAAACAAACGCTAGTTCGCCTTACAAGAAACACGCTCTGCTTTTGAGAATAGAGCACACATCTTCTCTACTGTGTTTCCTATGGGGTCCAAAGGGTGAGCTTGTTCAAAACAAAAGAATTGTGCTTCCTACACACACGGGTCATATCTAGTTCAACTAAGCTTAGGAAACTGCAAAGAACAGTAGTTCCTCTTCAGTCCAATACACTGTACATGCTGGGAACAGACGGGAGTGCTATTTGCGCTGTGTATGGCAATGGGAGCGCAATAGTGACTTTCCTTACCAGAAAACAACTCTTGCTCGTAGGAACTGAAACTGCATGTGATTCAACTCCATTTACGACTAGGAAACAAACGCTAGCTTGCCTTACAAGAAACACACTCTGCTTTTGAGGAAAGAGCACTCTTCTACTCTACTGTGTTTCCTATAGGGCCAGAACAGTGAGCTTGCTGAGTACAAAAGAACGGTGCTTCCTACACACATGGGCCATATCTAGTTCATCTCTGCTTAGGAACCTGACAAGAACAGTAGATCTTCTTCAGTCCAATACACTGTACATGCTGGGAACAGACGCCAGTGCTATTTGCCCTGTGTATGACAATGGGAGCGCAATAGTGACTCTTCTTACCAGAAAAAACTCTTGCTCATAGGACCATAAACTGCATTTGATTCAATCCACTTAGGACTGGGAAACTAACGCTAGCTCGCCTTACAAGAAACATGCTCTGCTTTTGAGAATAGGGCACACATCTACTCTACTGTGTTTCCTATGGTGTCCAAACAGTGGGCTTGCTGAGAACAAAAGAACTGTGCTTCCTACACACACGGGTCATATCTAGTTCAACTCTGTTTAGGAAACTGACAAAAACAGTAGCTCCTCTTCAGTCCAATACACTGTACTTGCTTGAAACAGACGCCAGTGCTATTTGTACTGTACATGGCAATGGGAGTGCAATAGTGACTCTTCTTACCAGAAAACAACTCTTACTCGTAGGACTAGAAACTGCATGTGATTCAACTCCATTTAGGATTGGGAAACAAACGCCAGCTCGCCTTACAAGAAACACACTCTGCATTTGAGAATATGGCACTCATCTACTCTACTGTGTTTCCTATGGGTTCCAAAGAGTGAGCTTGCTCAGAACAAAAGAACTGTGCTTCTTACACACGGGTCACATCTAGTTCAACTCTGCTTAGGAAACTTACAAGAACAGTAGATCCTCTTCAGTCCAATACACTGTACATGCTGGGAAGAGAAACCAGTGCTATTTGCCCTGTGTATGACAAAAGGAGCGCAATAGTAACTCTCTTACCAGAAAAAACTCTTGCTCGTAGGACCAGAAACTGCATGTGATTGAACTCAATTTAGGACAGGGAAACAAACGCTAGCTCGCCTTACAAGAAACACACTCTGCTTTTGAGAATAGAGCACTCTTCTACTCTACAGTGTTTCTTATAGGGCGAGAACACTGAGCTTGCTCAGAACAAAAGAACTGTGCTTCCTACACACACGGCCATGTCTAGTTCAACTCTGCTTAGATAACTGACGAAAACAGTAGCTCCTCTTCAGTCCAATACACTGTACTTGCTGGAACAGACGCGAGTGCTATTTGCACTGTGTATGGCAAAGGGAGCGCAATAGTGACTCTTCTTACCAGAAAACAACTCTTGCTATTAGGACCAGAAACTGCATTTGATTCAATCCACTTAGGACTGGGAAACAAACGCTAGCTCGCCTTACAAGAAACACGCTCTGCTTTTGAGAATAGAGCACACATCTTCTCTACTGTGTTTCCTATGGGGTCCAAATGGTGAGCTTGCTCAAAACAAAAGAATTGTGCTTCGTACACACACGGGTCATATCTAGTTCAACTCTGCTTAGGAAACTGCAAGGAACAGTAGCTCCCCTTCAGTCCAATACACTGTACTTTCTGGGAACATACGCGAGTGCTATTTGCACTGTGTATGGCAATGGGAGCGCAATAGTGACTTTCCTTACCAGAAAACAACTCTTGCTCGTAGGAACTGAAACTGCATGTGATTCAACTCCATTTAGGACTAGGAAACAAACGCTAGCTCGCCTTACAAGAAACACACTCTGCTTTTGAGGAAAGAGCACTCTTCTACTCTACTGTTTTTCCTATAGGGCCAGAACAGTGAGCTTCCTGAGTACAAAAGAACGGTGCTTCCTACACACATGGGCCATATCAAGTACATCTCTGCTTAGGAACCTGACAAGAACAGTAGATCTTCTTCAGTCCCATACACTGTACATGCTGGGAACAGACGCCAGTGCTATTTGCCCTGTGTATGACAAGGGGAGCACAATAGTGACTCTTCTTATCAGAAAAAACTCTTGCTTGTAGGACCATGAACTGAATTTGATTGAATCCACTTAGGACTGGGAAACTAACACTAGCTCGCCTTACAAGAAACATGCTCTGCTTTTGAGAATAGGGCACACATCTACTCTACTGTGTTTCCTATGGTGTCCAAACAGTGTGCTTGCTCAGAACAAAAGAACTGTACTTCCTACACACACGGGTCATATCTAGTTCAACTCTGCTTAGGAAACTGACGGAAACAGTAGCTCCTCCTCAGTGAAATACACTGTACTTGCTGGAAACAGACGTGAGTGATATTTGTACTGTGTATGGCAATGGGAGCGCAATAGTGACTCTTCTTACCAGAAAACAACTCTTGCTCGTAGGACTAGAAACTGCATGTGATTCAAATTCATTTTGGATTGGGAAACAAACGCCAGCTCACCTTACAAGAAACACACTCTGCTTTTGAGAATAGGGCACTCATCTACTCTACTGTGTTTCCTATGGGTTCCAAACAGTGAGCTTGCTCAGAACAAAAGAACTGTGCTTCCTACACACGGGTCATATCTAGTTCAACTCTACTTAGGAAACTGACAAGAACAGTAGCTCCTCTACAGTCCAATACACTGTACTTGCTGTGAACAGAGGGGAGTGCTATTTGCACTGTGTATGGCAATGGGATCGCAATAGTGACTTTCCTTACCAAAAAAACAACACTTGCTCATAGGACCATAAACTGCATGTGATTCAACTCAATTTAGGACTGGGAAACAAACGCTAGTTCGCCTTTCAAGAAACACACTCTGCTTTTGAGAATAGAGCACTCTTCTGCTCTACTGTGTTTCCTGTAGGGCGAGAACAGTGAGCTTGCCCAGAACAAAAGAACTGTGCTTCCTACACACACGGGCCATATCTAGTTCAACTCTGCTTAGGAAACTGACAAGAACAGTAGCTCCTCTTCAGTCCAATACACTGTACTTGCTGGGAACAGACGCGAGTGCTATTTGCAATGTGTATGGCAAAGGGAGCGCAATAGTGACTCTTCTTACCAGAAAACACCTCTAGCTCATAGGACCAGAAACTGCATGTGTATTTCAACTCCATTTCGGACTGGGAAACAAATGCTAGCTCGCCTTACAAGAAACACACTCTGCTTTTGAGAAAAGTGCACTGTAATAATCTACTGTGTTTCCTATGGGGTTCCAACAATGAGCTTGCTCAGAACAAAAGAACTGTGCTTCCTACACACACGGGTCATATCTAGTTCAACTCTGCTTAGGAAACTGACAAGAACAGTAGCTCCTCTCCAGTCCAATACACTGTACTTGCTGGGACATACGCGAGTGCTATTTGCACTGTGTACGGGAAATGGAGCGCAATAGTGACTCTTCCTACCAGAAAACAACTCTAGCTCATAGGACCAGAAACTGCATTGTATTTCAACTCCATTTAGGACTGGGAAACAAATGCTAGCTCGCCTTACAAGAAACACACTCTGCTTTTGAGAAAAGAGCACTCTTCTACTCTACTGTGTTTCCTCTGGGGTTCCAACAGTAAGCTTGCTCAGAACAAAAGAACTGTGCTTAGTAAACACACGGGCCATATCTGGTTCATCTCTGCTTAGGAAAATGACAAGAACAGTAGCTCCTCTGCAGTCCAATAGACTGTACTTGCGGGGAACAGACGCGAGTGCTATTTGTACTGTGTGTGGCAATGGGAGCGCAATAGTGACTCTTCTTACCAGAAAACAACTCTTGCTCGTAGGACTAAAAACTGCATTTGATTCAACTCCATTTAGGACTAAAAAACAAACGCTAGCTCGCCTTACAAGAAACACACTCAGATTTTGAGAAAAGAGCACTCTTCTACTCTACTGGGTTTCCTATGGAGTTCGAACTGTGAGCTTGCTCAGAACAGAAGAACTGTGCTTCCTACACACACGGTCCATATCTAGTTCAACTCTGCTTAGGAAACTGACAAGAACAGTACCTCCTCTTCAGTACAATACACCTTACTTACTGGGAACAGACGCGAGTGCTATTTGCACTGTGTACTGCAATGGGAGCACAATAGTGACTCTTCTTACCAGAAAACAACTCTTGCTCGTAGGACCTGAAACTGCATGTGATTCAACTCCATTTAGGACTGGGAAACAAACGCCAGCTCGCCTTACAAGAAACACACTCTGCATTTGAGAATATGGCACTCATCTACTCTACTGTGTTTCCTATGGGTTCCAAAGAGTGAGCTTGCTCAGAACAAAAGAACTGTGCTTCTTACACACGGGTCACATCTAGTTCAACTCTGCTTAGGAAACTTACAAGAACAGTAGATCCTCTTCAGTCCAATACACTGTACATGCTGGGAAGAGAAACCAGTGCTATTTGCCCTGTGTATGACAAAAGGAGCGCAATAGTAACTCTCTTACCAGAAAAAACTCTTGCTCGTAGGACCAGAAACTGCATGTGATTGAACTCAATTTAGGACAGGGAAACAAACGCTAGCTCGCCTTACAAGAAACACACTCTGCTTTTGAGAATAGAGCACTCTTCTACTCTACAGTGTTTCTTATAGGGCGAGAACACTGAGCTTGCTCAGAACAAAAGAACTGTGCTTCCTACACACACGGCCATGTCTAGTTCAACTCTGCTTAGATAACTGACGAAAACAGTAGCTCCTCTTCAGTCCAATACACTGTACTTGCTGGAACAGACGCGAGTGCTATTTGCACTGTGTATGGCAAAGGGAGCGCAATAGTGACTCTTCTTACCAGAAAACAACTCTTGCTATTAGGACCAGAAACTGCATTTGATTCAATCCACTTAGGACTGGGAAACAAACGCTAGCTCGCCTTACAAGAAACACGCTCTGCTTTTGAGAATAGAGCACACATCTTCTCTACTGTGTTTCCTATGGGGTCCAAATGGTGAGCTTGCTCAAAACAAAAGAATTGTGCTTCGTACACACACGGGTCATATCTAGTTCAACTCTGCTTAGGAAACTGCAAGGAACAGTAGCTCCCCTTCAGTCCAATACACTGTACTTTCTGGGAACATACGCGAGTGCTATTTGCACTGTGTATGGCAATGGGAGCGCAATAGTGACTTTCCTTACCAGAAAACA
The DNA here is from genome assembly GCF_949786415.1 of Peromyscus eremicus. Lineage (NCBI taxonomy): Eukaryota > Metazoa > Chordata > Mammalia > Rodentia > Cricetidae > Peromyscus > Peromyscus eremicus. The sequence continues at coordinate 20,289 of NW_026737502.1, read as the reverse complement.
ACTCTTGCTCGTAGGAACTGAAACTGCATGTGATTCAATTCCATTTAGGACTAGGAAACAAACGCTAGCTCGCCTTACAAGAAACACACTCTGCTTTTGAGGAAAGAGCACTCTTCTACTCTACTGTTTTTCCTATAGGGCCAGAACAGTGAGCTTCCTGAGTACAAAAGAACGGTGCTTCCTACACACATGGGCCATATCAAGTACATCTCTGCTTAGGAACCTGACAAGAACAGTAGATCTTCTTCAGTCCCATACACTGTACATGCTGGGAACAGACGCCAGTGCTATTTGCCCTGTGTATGACAAGGGGAGCACAATAGTGACTCTTCTTATCAGAAAAAACTCTTGCTTGTAGGACCATGAACTGAATTTGATTGAATCCACTTAGGACTGGGAAACTAACACTAGCTCGCCTTACAAGAAACATGCTCTGCTTTTGAGAATAGGGCACACATCTACTCTACTGTGTTTCCTATGGTGTCCAAACAGTGTGCTTGCTCAGAACAAAAGAACTGTACTTCCTACACACACGGGTCATATCTAGTTCAACTCTGCTTAGGAAACTGACGGAAACAGTAGCTCCTCCTCAGTGAAATACACTGTACTTGCTGGAAACAGACGTGAGTGATATTTGTACTGTGTATGGCAATGGGAGCGCAATAGTGACTCTTCTTACCAGAAAACAACTCTTGCTCGTAGGACTAGAAACTGCATGTGATTCAAATTCATTTTGGATTGGGAAACAAACGCCAGCTCACCTTACAAGAAACACACTCTGCTTTTGAGAATAGGGCACTCATCTACTCTACTGTGTTTCCTATGGGTTCCAAACAGTGAGCTTGCTCAGAACAAAAGAACTGTGCTTCCTACACACGGGTCATATCTAGTTCAACTCTACTTAGGAAACTGACAAGAACAGTAGCTCCTCTACAGTCCAATACACTGTACTTGCTGTGAACAGAGGGGAGTGCTATTTGCACTGTGTATGGCAATGGGATCGCAATAGTGACTTTCCTTACCAAAAAAACAACACTTGCTCATAGGACCATAAACTGCATGTGATTCAACTCAATTTAGGACTGGGAAACAAACGCTAGTTCGCCTTTCAAGAAACACACTCTGCTTTTGAGAATAGAGCACTCTTCTGCTCTACTGTGTTTCCTGTAGGGCGAGAACAGTGAGCTTGCCCAGAACAAAAGAACTGTGCTTCCTACACACACGGGCCATATCTAGTTCAACTCTGCTTAGGAAACTGACAAGAACAGTAGCTCCTCTTCAGTCCAATGCACTGTACTTGCTGGGAACAGACGCGAGTGCTATTTGCAATGTGTATGGCAAAGGGAGCGCAATAGTGACTCTTCTTACCAGAAAACACCTCTAGCTCATAGGACCAGAAACTGCATGTGTATTTCAACTCCATTTCGGACTGGGAAACAAATGCTAGCTCGCCTTACAAGAAACACACTCTGCTTTTGAGAAAAGTGCACTGTAATAATCTACTGTGTTTCCTATGGGGTTCCAACAATGAGCTTGCTCAGAACAAAAGAACTGTGCTTCCTACACACACGGGTCATATCTAGTTCAACTCTGCTTAGGAAACTGACAAGAACAGTAGCTCCTCTCCAGTCCAATACACTGTACTTGCTGGGACATACGCGAGTGCTATTTGCACTGTGTACGGGAAATGGAGCGCAATAGTGACTCTTCCTACCAGAAAACAACTCTAGCTCATAGGACCAGAAACTGCATTGTATTTCAACTCCATTTAGGACTGGGAAACAAATGCTAGCTCGCCTTACAAGAAACACACTCTGCTTTTGAGAAAAGAGCACTCTTCTACTCTACTGTGTTTCCTCTGGGGTTCCAACAGTAAGCTTGCTCAGAACAAAAGAACTGTGCTTAGTAAACACACGGGCCATATCTGGTTCATCTCTGCTTAGGAAAATGACAAGAACAGTAGCTCCTCTGCAGTCCAATAGACTGTACTTGCGGGGAACAGACGCGAGTGCTATTTGTACTGTGTGTGGCAATGGGAGCGCAATAGTGACTCTTCTTACCAGAAAACAACTCTTGCTCGTAGGACTAAAAACTGCATTTGATTCAACTCCATTTAGGACTAAAAAACAAACGCTAGCTCGCCTTACAAGAAACACACTCAGATTTTGAGAAAAGAGCACTCTTCTACTCTACTGGGTTTCCTATGGAGTTCGAACTGTGAGCTTGCTCAGAACAGAAGAACTGTGCTTCCTACACACACGGTCCATATCTAGTTCAACTCTGCTTAGGAAACTGACAAGAACAGTACCTCCTCTTCAGTACAATACACCTTACTTACTGGGAACAGACGCGAGTGCTATTTGCACTGTGTACTGCAATGGGAGCACAATAGTGACTCTTCTTACCAGAAAACAACTCTTGCTCGTAGGACCTGAAACTGCATGTGATTCAACTCCATTTAGGACTGGGAAACAAACGCCAGCTCGCCTTACAAGAAACACACTCTGCATTTGAGAATATGGCACTCATCTACTCTACTGTGTTTCCTATGGGTTCCAAAGAGTGAGCTTGCTCAGAACAAAAGAACTGTGCTTCTTACACACGGGTCACATCTAGTTCAACTCTGCTTAGGAAACTTACAAGAACAGTAGATCCTCTTCAGTCCAATACACTGTACATGCTGGGAAGAGAAACCAGTGCTATTTGCCCTGTGTATGACAAAAGGAGCGCAATAGTAACTCTCTTACCAGAAAAAACTCTTGCTCGTAGGACCAGAAACTGCATGTGATTGAACTCAATTTAGGACAGGGAAACAAACGCTAGCTCGCCTTACAAGAAACACACTCTGCTTTTGAGAATAGAGCACTCTTCTACTCTACAGTGTTTCTTATAGGGCGAGAACACTGAGCTTGCTCAGAACAAAAGAACTGTGCTTCCTACACACACGGCCATGTCTAGTTCAACTCTGCTTAGATAACTGACGAAAACAGTAGCTCCTCTTCAGTCCAATACACTGTACTTGCTGGAACAGACGCGAGTGCTATTTGCACTGTGTATGGCAAAGGGAGCGCAATAGTGACTCTTCTTACCAGAAAACAACTCTTGCTATTAGGACCAGAAACTGCATTTGATTCAATCCACTTAGGACTGGGAAACAAACGCTAGCTCGCCTTACAAGAAACACGCTCTGCTTTTGAGAATAGAGCACACATCTTCTCTACTGTGTTTCCTATGGGGTCCAAATGGTGAGCTTGCTCAAAACAAAAGAATTGTGCTTCGTACACACACGGGTCATATCTAGTTCAACTCTGCTTAGGAAACTGCAAGGAACAGTAGCTCCCCTTCAGTCCAATACACTGTACTTTCTGGGAACATACGCGAGTGCTATTTGCACTGTGTATGGCAATGGGAGCGCAATAGTGACTTTCCTTACCAGAAAACAACTCTTGCTCGTAGGAACTGAAACTGCATGTGATTCAACTCCATTTAGGACTAGGAAACAAACGCTAGCTCGCCTTACAAGAAACACACTCTGCTTTTGAGGAAAGAGCACTCTTCTACTCTACTGTTTTTCCTATAGGGCCAGAACAGTGAGCTTCCTGAGTACAAAAGAACGGTGCTTCCTACACACATGGGCCATATCAAGTACATCTCTGCTTAGGAACCTGACAAGAACAGTAGATCTTCTTCAGTCCCATACACTGTACATGCTGGGAACAGACGCCAGTGCTATTTGCCCTGTGTATGACAAGGGGAGCACAATAGTGACTCTTCTTATCAGAAAAAACTCTTGCTTGTAGGACCATGAACTGAATTTGATTGAATCCACTTAGGACTGGGAAACTAACACTAGCTCGCCTTACAAGAAACATGCTCTGCTTTTGAGAATAGGGCACACATCTACTCTACTGTGTTTCCTATGGTGTCCAAACAGTGTGCTTGCTCAGAACAAAAGAACTGTACTTCCTACACACACGGGTCATATCTAGTTCAACTCTGCTTAGGAAACTGACGGAAACAGTAGCTCCTCCTCAGTGAAATACACTGTACTTGCTGGAAACAGACGTGAGTGATATTTGTACTGTGTATGGCAATGGGAGCGCAATAGTGACTCTTCTTACCAGAAAACAACTCTTGCTCGTAGGACTAGAAACTGCATGTGATTCAAATTCATTTTGGATTGGGAAACAAACGCCAGCTCACCTTACAAGAAACACACTCTGCTTTTGAGAATAGGGCACTCATCTACTCTACTGTGTTTCCTATGGGTTCCAAACAGTGAGCTTGCTCAGAACAAAAGAACTGTGCTTCCTACACACGGGTCATATCTAGTTCAACTCTACTTAGGAAACTGACAAGAACAGTAGCTCCTCTACAGTCCAATACACTGTACTTGCTGTGAACAGAGGGGAGCGCTATTTGCACTGTGTATGGCAATGGGATCGCAATAGTGACTTTCCTTACCAAAAAAACAACACTTGCTCATAGGACCATAAACTGCATGTGATTCAACTCAATTTAGGACTGGGAAACAAACGCTAGTTCGCCTTTCAAGAAACACACTCTGCTTTTGAGAATAGAGCACTCTTCTGCTCTACTGTGTTTCCTGTAGGGCGAGAACAGTGAGCTTGCCCAGAACAAAAGAACTGTGCTTCCTACACACACGGGCCATATCTAGTTCAACTCTGCTTAGGAAACTGACAAGAAAAGTAGCTCCTCTTCAGTCCAATACACTGTACTTGCTGGGAACAGACGCGAGTGCTATTTGCAATGTGTATGGCAAAGGGAGCGCAATAGTGACTCTTCTTACCAGAAAACACCTCTAGCTCATAGGACCAGAAACTGCATGTGTATTTCAACTCCATTTCGGACTGGGAAACAAATGCTAGCTCGCCTTACAAGAAACACACTCTGCTTTTGAGAAAAGTGCACTGTAATAATCTACTGTGTTTCCTATGGGGTTCCAACAATGAGCTTGCTCAGAACAAAAGAACTGTGCTTCCTACACACACGGGTCATATCTAGTTCAACTCTGCTTAGGAAACTGACAAGAACAGTAGCTCCTCTCCAGTCCAATACACTGTACTTGCTGGGACATACGCGAGTGCTATTTGCACTGTGTACGGGAAATGGAGCGCAATAGTGACTCTTCCTACCAGAAAACAACTCTAGCTCATAGGACCAGAAACTGCATTGTATTTCAACTCCATTTAGGACTGGGAAACAAATGCTAGCTCGCCTTACAAGAAACACACTCTGCTTTTGAGAAAAGAGCACTCTTCTACTCTACTGTGTTTCCTCTGGGGTTCCAACAGTAAGCTTGCTCAGAACAAAAGAACTGTGCTTAGTAAACACACGGGCCATATCTGGTTCATCTCTGCTTAGGAAAATGACAAGAACAGTAGCTCCTCTGCAGTCCAATAGACTGTACTTGCGGGGAACAGACGCGAGTGCTATTTGTACTGTGTGTGGCAATGGGAGCGCAATAGTGACTCTTCTTACCAGAAAACAACTCTTGCTCGTAGGACTAAAAACTGCATTTGATTCAACTCCATTTAGGACTAAAAAACAAACGCTAGCTCGCCTTACAAGAAACACACTCAGATTTTGAGAAAAGAGCACTCTTCTACTCTACTGGGTTTCCTATGGAGTTCGAACTGTGAGCTTGCTCAGAACAGAAGAACTGTGCTTCCTACACACACGGTCCATATCTAGTTCAACTCTGCTTAGGAAACTGACAAGAACAGTACCTCCTCTTCAGTACAATACACCTTACTTACTGGGAACAGACGCGAGTGCTATTTGCACTGTGTACTGCAATGGGAGCACAATAGTGACTCTTCTTACCAGAAAACAACTCTTGCTCGTAGGACCTGAAACTGCATGTGATTCAACTCCATTTAGGACTGGGAAACAAACGCTAGCTCGCCTTACAAGAAACACACTCTGCTTTTGAGGAAAGAGCACTCTTCTACTCTACTATATTTCCTATAGGGTCAGAACAGTGAGCTTGCTGAGTACAAAAGAACTGTGCTTCCTACACACACGGGCCATATCTAGTTCAACTCTGCTTAGGAAAATGACAAGAACAGTAGCTCTTCTTCAGACCAATACACTGTACTTGCTGGAAACACACACGAGTACAATTTGTACTGTGAATGGCAATGGGAGCACAGTAGTGACTCTTCTTACCAGAAAACAACTCTTGCTCGTAGGAACAGAAACTGGATGTGATTCAACTCCATTTAGGATTGGGAAACAAACGCTTGCTCGCCTCACAAGAAACACACTCTGCTTTTGAGAATAGGGCAAACATCTACTCTACTGTGTTTCTTATGGGGTCCAAACAGTGAGCTTGCTCAGAACAAAAGAACCGTGCTTCCTACACACACGGGCCATATCTAGTTCAACTCTGCTTAGGAACCTGAAAAGAACAGTAGATCCTCTTCAGTCCAATACACTGTACATGCTGAGAAGAGAAACCAGTGCTATTTGCCCTGTGTATGACAATGGGAGCGCAATAGTGACTCTTCTTAATAGAAAAAACTCTTGCTCGTAGGACCAGAAACTGCATGTGATTCAACTCCATTTAGGACTGGGAAACAAACGCTAGCTAGCCTTACAAGAAACACACTCTGCTTTTGAGAAAAGATCACTCTTCTACTCTACTGTGTTTTCTATAGGGCCATTAAGTGAGCTTGCTCAAAACAAAAGAACTGTGCTTCCTATACACACGGGCCATATCAGTTCAACTCTGCTTAGGAAACTGACAATAACAGTATCTCCTCTTCAGTCCAATACACTGTACTTGATTGGAACAGACGCAAGTGCTATTTGCACTGTGTATGGCAATGGGAGCTCAATAGTGACTCTTCTTACCAAAAAACAACTCTACTCTTAGGACCAGAAACTGCATGTGATTCAACTTCTTTTACGACTGGGAAACAAAAGCTAGCTCGCCTTACAAGAAACACACTCTGCTTTTGAGAAAAGAGTACTCTTCTACTCTACTGTGTTTCCTATGGGGTCCGAACAGTGAGCTTGTTCAGAACAAATGAACTGTGCTTCCTACACATGGGCCATATCTAGTTCAATACTTCTTAGGAAACTGACAAGTACAGTAGCTCCTCTTCAATCCAATACACTGTACTTGCTGGGAGCAGACGCGAGTGCTATTTCACTGTGTTTGGCAATGGTAGCGCAATAGTGACACTTCTTACCAGAAAACAACTCTTGCTCTTAGGACCAGAAACTGCATGTGATTCAACTCCATTTTGGACTGGGAAGCAAACGCTAGGTCGCCTTACACTAAACACACTCGGCTTTTGAGAAAAGAGCACTCTTCTACTCTACTGTGTTTCCTACGGGGTCCAAACAGTGAGCTTGCTCAGAACAAAAGAACTGTGCTTCCTATACACACGTGCCATATCTAGTTCAACTCTGCTTAGGAAACTGACAAGAACAGTAGCTCCTCTTCAGTCCAATACACTGTACTTGCTGGGAACAGATGCGAGTGCTATTCACACTGTGTTTGGCAATGGGAGCGCAATAGTGACTTTCCTTACCAGAAAACAACTCTTGCCCATAGGACAAAAACTGCATGTGATTCAACTCCATTTAGGACTGGGAAACAAATGCTAGCTAGCCTTACAAGAAACACACTCTGCTTTTGAGAAAAGATCACTCTTCTACTCTACTGTGTTTTCTATAGGGCCATTAAGTGAGCTTGCTCAAAACAAAAGAACTGTGCTTCCTATACACACGTGCCATATCAGTTCAACTCTGCTTAGGAAACTGACAAGAACAGTATCTCCTCTTCAGTCCAATACACTGTACTTGATTGGAACAGACGCAAGTGATATTTGCACTGTGTATGGCAATGGGAGCTCAATAGTGACTCTTCTTACCAAAAAACAACTCTACTCGTAGGACCAGAAACTGCATGTGATTCAACTTCTTTTACGACTGGGAAACAAAAGCTAGCTCGCCTTACAAGAAACACACTTTGCTTTTGAGAAAAGAGTACTCTTCTACTCTACTGTGTTTCCTATGGGGTCCGAACAGTGAGCTTGTTCAGAACAAATGAACTGTGCTTCCTACACATGGGCCATATCTAGTTCAATACTTCTTAGGAAACTGACAAGTACAGTAGCTCCTCTTCAATCCAATACACTGTACTTGCTGGGAGCAGACGCGAGTGCTATTTCACTGTGTTTGGCAATGGTAGCGCAATAGTGACACTTCTTACCAGAAAACAACTCTTGCTCTTAGGACCAGAAACTGCATGTGATTCAACTCCATTTTGGACTGGGAAGCAAACGCTAGGTCGCCTTACACTAAACACACTCGGCTTTTGAGAAAAGAGCACTCTTCTACTCTACTGTGTTTCCTACGGGGTCCAAACAGTGAGCTTGCTCAGAACAAAAGAACTGTGCTTCCTACACACACGGGCCATATCTAGTTCAACTCTGGTTAGGAAACTGACAAGAACAGTAGCTCCTCTTCAGTCCAATACACTGTACTTGCTGGGAACAGACGCAAGTGCTATTTGCACTGTGTATGTCACTGGGAGCATAATAGTGACTATCCTTACGAGAAAACAACTCTTGTTCCTAGGACCAAAAACTGCATGTGATTCAACTCCATTTAGAACTGGGAAACAAACGCTAGCTCGCCTTACAGGAAACACACTCTGCTTTTGAGAAAAGAGCACTCTTCTTCTCTACTGTATTTCATATGGGGTCCAAACAGTGAGCTTGCTCAGAAGAAAAGAACTGTGCTTCCTACACACACGGGCCATATCTATTTCAACTCTGCTTAGGAAACTGAAAAGAACAGTTCATCCTCTACAGTCCAATACGCTGTACATGCTGGGTACAGACGACAGTGCTATTTGCACTGTGTATGGCAATGGGAGCGCAATAGGGACTTTCCTTACCAGAAAACAACTCTTGCTCGTAGGAACGGAAACTGCATGTGATTCAACTCCATTTAGGACTGGGAAACAAACGCTAGCTCGCCTTACAAGAAAGACACTCTGCTTTTGATTAAAGATCACTCTAGTACTCTACAGTGTTTCCTATAGGGCCAGAACAGTGAGCTTGCTGAGTACAAAAGAACTGTGCTTCCTACACACATTGGCCATATCTAGTTCAACTCTGCTTACGAACCTGACAAGAACAGTAGATGCTCTTCAGTCCAATACACTGTACATACTGGGAACAGAGGCCAGTGCTATTTGCCCTGAGTATGACAATGGGAGCACAATAGTGACTCTTATTACCAGAAAAAACTCTTCCTCGTAGGACCAGAAACTGCATGTGATTCAACTCCATTTAGGACTCGAAACAAACGCTAGCTCGCCTTACAAGAAACACACTCTGCTTTTGAGAAAAGAGCACTCTTCTACTCTACTGTGTTTTGTATAGGGCCAGAACAGTGAGCTTGCTCAGAACAAAAGAACTGTGCTTCCTACACACACGGGCCATATCTAGTTCAACTCTGCTTAGGAAACTGACAAGAACAGTAGATCCTCTTCAGTCCAATACGCTGTACATGCTGGGTACAGACACCAGTGCTATTTGCACTGTGTATGCAATAGGAGCGCAATAGTGACTCTTCTTACCAGAAAACAACTCTTGCTCATAGGACCAGAAACTGCATGTGATTCAACTCCATTTAGGACTGGGAAACAAACGCTAGCTCGCCTTACAAGAAACACACTCTGCTTTTCAGAAAAGAGCACTCTTCTTCTCTACTGTGTTTCTTATGGGGTCCAAACAGTGAGCTTGCTCAGAAGAAAAGAACTGTGCTTCCTACACACATGGGCCATATCTATTTCAACTCTGCTTAGGAAACTGAAAAGAACAGTTCATCCTCTACAGTCCAATACGCTGTACATGCTGGGTACAGACGACAGTGCTATTTGCACTGTGTATGGCAATGGGAGTGCAATAGTGACTTTCCTTACCAGAAAACAACTCTTGCTCGTAGGAACGGAAACTGCATGTGATTCAACTCCATTTAGGACTGGGAAACAAACGCTAGCTCGCCTTACAAGAAAGACCCTCTGCTTTTGAGAAAAGAGCACTCTTCTATTCTACTGTGTTTCCTATGTGGTCCGAACAGTGAGCTTGCTCAGAACAAAAGACCTGTGCTTCCTACACACACGGGCCATATCTAGTTCAACTCTGCTTAGGAAACTAACAAGAACAGTAGCTCCTCTACAGTCCAATACACTGTACTGGCTGGGAACAGACGCGAGTGCTATTTGAACAGTGTATGGCAAAGAGAGCACAATAGTGACTTTCCTTACCAGAAAACATCCATTGCTCTTAGGACCAAAAACTGCATGTGATTCAACTCCATTTAGGACTGGGAAACAAATGCTAGCTCTCCTTACAAGAAACATGCTCTCCTTTTGAGAAAAGAGCATTCTTCTACTGGACTGTGTTTCCTATAGGGCCAGAACAGTGAGCTTGCTCAGAACAAAAGATTTGTGCTTCACACACACGGGCCATATCTAGTTCTACTCTCCTTATTAAACTGACAAGAACAGTAGCTCCTCTTCTGTCCAATACACTGTACTTGCTGGGACCAGACGCGAGTGCTATTTGCACTGTGTGGCAATGGGAGCGCAATAGTGACTCTTCTTACCAGAAAACAACTCTTGCTCGTAGGACCAGAAACTGCATGTGATTCAACTCCATTTAGGACTGGGAAACAAACGCTAGCTCGCCTTACAAGAAACACACTATGCTTTTGAGAAAAGAGCACTCTTCTACTCTACTCTGTTTCCTGTGGTGTCCAAACAGTGAGCTTGCTCAGAACAAAGAAACTGTGCTTCCTACAAACACGGGCCATATCTAGTTCAATTCTGCTTAGGAAACTGACAAGAACAGTAGATCCTCTTCAGTCCAATACACTGTACATGCTGGGTACAGACGCCAGTGCTATTTGCACTGTGTATGGCAATGGGAGCGCAATAGTGACTCTTATTACCAGAAAACAACTCTTGCTCGTAGGACCAGAAACTGCATGTGATTCAACTCCATTTAGGACTGGGAAACAAACGCTAGCTCGCCTTACAAGAAACACACTCTGCTTTAGAGAAAAGAGCACTCTTCTACTCTACTGTGTTTCCTATGGGGTCCAAACAGTGAGCTTGCTCAGAACAAATGAACTGTGCTTCCTACACACACGGGCCATATCTAGTTCAATTCTGCTTAGGAAACTGACAAGAACAGTAGCTCCTCTTCAGTCCAATACACTGTACTTGCTGGGAACAGACGCGAGTGCTATTTGCACTGTGTATTGCAATGGGAGCGCAAATATGACTTTTCTTACCAGAAAACAACTCTTGCTCGTAGGAACGGAAACTGCATGTGATTCAACTCCATTTAGGACTGGGAAACAAACGCTAGCTCGCCTTACAAAAAACACAGTCTCCTTTTGAGGAAAGAGCACTCTTCTACTCTACTGTGTTTCCTATAGGGCCAGAACAGTGAGCTTGCTGAGTACAAAAGAACTGTGCTTCCTACACACATGGGCCATATCTAGTTCAACTCTGCTTAGGAAACTGACAAGAACAGTAGCTCCTCTTCAGTCCCATACACTGCACTTGCTGGGAACAGACGCGAGGGCTATATGCACTGTGAATGGCAAAGGGAGCGCAACAGTGACTCTTCTTACCAGAAAACAACTCTTGCTGGTAGGACCAGAAACTTCATGTGTATTTCAACTCCATTTAGGACTGGGAAACAAATGCTAGCTTGCCTTACAAGAAACACTCTCGGCCTTTGAGAAAAATGCACTCTTCTACTCTACTGTGTTTCCTATGGGGTTCGAAATGTGAGCTTGCTCAGAACAAAAGAACTGTGCTTCCTACACACACGGGCCATATCTTGTTCAATTCTGCTTAGGAAAATGACAAAAACAGTAGAACCTCTTCAGTCCTATAGACTGTACATGCTGGGAACAGACGTCAGGGCTATTTGCCTTGTGTGTGACAATGGGAGCGCAATAGTGACTCTTCTTACCAGAAATCAACTCTTGCTCGTATGACCAGAAACTGCATGTGATTCAACTTCATTTAGGACTGGGAAACAAATGCTAGCTCGCCTTACAAGAAACACACTCTGCTTTTGAGAAAAGAGCACTCTTCTACTCTGCTGTGTTTCCTATGGTGTCTGATCAGTGGGCTTGCTCAGAACAAAAGAAATGTGCTTCCTCCACACACGGGCCATATCTAGTTCAACTCTGCTTACGAAACTCACAAGAACAGTAGATCCTCTTCAGTCCAATACACTGTACATGCTGGGTACAGACGCCAGTGCTATTTGCACTGTGTATGGCAATGGGAGCACAATAGTGACTCTTCTTACCAGAAAGCAACTCTTGCTCGTAGGACCAGAAACTGCATGTGATTCAACTCCATTTAGGACTGGGAAACAAACGCTAGCTCGCCTTACAAGAAACACACAATGTTTTTTTAGAAAAGAGCACTCTTCTTCTCTACTGTGCTTCCTATGGGGTCCAAACAGTGTGCTTGCTCAGAACAAAAGAACTGTGCTTCCTACACACATGGGCCATATCTAGTTCAATTCTGCTTAGGAAACTGACAAGAACAGTAGCTCCTCTTCAGTCCAATACACTGTTCTTGCTGGGAACAGACGCGAGTGCTATTTGCACTGTGTATGGCAATGAGAGCGCAATAGTGACTTTCCTTACCAGAAAACAACTCTTGCTCGTAGGAACGGAAACTGCATGTGATTCAACTCCATTTAGGACTGGAAAACAAACGCTAGCTCGCCTTAAAAAAACACAGTCTCCTTTTGAGGAAAGAGCACTCTTCTACTCTACTGTGTTTCTTATAGGGCCAGAACAGTGAGCTTGTTGAGTACAAAAGAACTGTGCTTCCTACACACATGGGCCATATCTAGTTCAACTCTGCTTAGGAAACTGACAAGAACAGTAGCTCCTCTTCAGTCCAATACACTGCACTTGCTGGGAACAGACGCGAGGGCTATATGCACTGTGAATGGCAAAGGGAGCGCAATAGTGACTCTTCTTACCAGAAAACAACTCTTGCTGGTAGGACCAGAAACTTCATGTGTATTTCAACTCCATTTAGGACTGGGAAACAAATGCTAGCTTCCCTTACAAGAAACACACTCGGCCTTTGAGAAAAATGCACTCTTCTACTCTACTGTGTTTCCCATGGGGTTCGAAATGTGAGCTTGCTCAGAACAAAAGAACTGTGCTTCCTACACACACGGGCCATATCTTGTTCAATTCTGCTTAGGAAAATGACAAGAACAGTAGAACCTCTTCAGTCCTATAGACTGTACATGCTGGGAATAGATGCCAGGGCTATATGACTTGTGTGTGACAATGAAAGCGCAATAGTGACTCTTCTTACCAGAAATCAACACTTGCTCGTATGACCAGAAACTGCATGTGATTCAACTTCATTTAGGACTGGGAAACAAACGCTAGCTCGCCTTACAAGAAACACACTCTGCTTTTGAGAAAAGAGCACTCTTCTACTCTACTGTGCTTCCTATGGGGTCCAAACAGTGAGCTTGCTCAGAACAAAAGAACTGTGCTTCCTACACACACGGGCCATATTTAGTTCAATTCTGCTTAGGAAACTGACAAGAACAGTAGCTACTCTTCAGTACAATACACTGTACTTGCTGGGAACAGATGCGAGTGCTATTTGCACTGTGTATGGCAATGGGAGCGCAATAGTGACTTTCCTTACCAGAAAACAACTCTTGCTCGTAGGAACGGAAACTGCATGTGATTCAACTCCATTTAGGACTGGGAAACAATGCTAGCTCGCCTTACAAGAAACACACTCTGCTTTTGATTAAAGAGCACTCTTCTACTCTACTGTGTTTCCTATAGGGCCAGAAGAGTGAGCTTGCTGAGTACAAAAGAACTGTGCTTCCTACACACATGGGCCATATCTAGTTCAACTCTGCTTAGGAACCTGACAAGAACAGTAGATCCTCTTCAGTCCAATACACTGTACATGCTGGGAACAGAGGCCAGTGCTATTTGCCCTGAGTATGATAATGGGAGCGCAATAGTGACTCTTATTACCAGAAAACAACTCTTGCTCGTAGGACCAGAAACTGCATGTGATTCAACTCCATTTAGGACTGGGAAACAAACGCTAGCTCGCCTTACAAGAAACACACTCTGCTTTTGAGAAAAGAGCACTCTTCTACTCTACTGTGTTTCCTATGGGGTCCAAACAGTGAGCGTGCTCAGAACAAAAGAACTATGCTTCCTACACACACGGGCCATATCTAGTTCAATTCTGCTTAGGAAACTGACAAGAACAGTAGCTCCTCTTCAGTCCAATACACTGTACTTGCTGATAACAGACGCGAGTGCTATTTGCACTGTGGATGGCAAAGGGAGCGCAATAGTGACTTTCTTTACCAGAAAACAATTCTTGCTTGTAGGAACGGAAACTGCATGTGATTCAACTCCATTCAGGACTGCGAAACAAACGCTAGCTCGCCTTACAAGAAACACACTCTGCCTTTGAAAAAAATGCACTCTTCTACTCTACTGTTTTTCCTATGGGGTTCGAAATGTGAGCTTGCTCGGAACAAAAGAACTGTGCCTCCTACACACACGGGCCATATCTTGTTCAATTCTGCTTAGGAAACTGACAAGAACAGTAGAAACTCTTCAGTCCAATAGACTGTACATGCTGGGAACAGACGCGAGAGCTATTTGAACTGTGTATGGCAAAGGGAGCACAATAGTGACTCTCCTTTCCAGAAAACAACTCTTGCTTGTAGGACAGAAACTGCACGTGATTCACCTCCATTTAGGACTGGGAAACAAACGCTAGCTCGCCTTACATGAAACACGCTCTGCTTTTGAGAAAAGAGCACTCTTCTACTCTTCTGTGTTTCCTATACGGCCACAAGAGTGAGCTTGCTCAGAACAAAAGAACTGTGCTTTCTACACACACGGGCCCTATCTAGTTCAACTCTGCTTAGGAAACTGACAAGAACGGTAGCTCCTCTTCAGTCTAATACACTGTACTTGCTAGGAACAGACGCGAGTGCTATTTGCCCTGTGTATGGCAATGGGAGCGCAATAGTGACTCTTCTTACCAGAAAACAACTCTTGCTCGTAGGACCAAAAACTGCATGTGATTCAACTCCATTTAGGACTGGGAAACAAACACTAGCTCGCCTTAGAAGAAACACACTCTGCTTTTGAGAAAAGAGCACTCTTCTACTCTATTGTGTTTCCTATAGGGCCAGAACAGTGAGCTTGCTCAGAACAAAAGAACTTTGCTTCCTACACACACGGGTCATACCTAGTTCAACTCTGCTTAGGGAACTGACCAGAACAGTAGCTCCTCTTCAGTACAATACACTGTACTTGCTGGGAACAGATGCGAGTGCTATTTGAACTGTGTATGGCAAAGGGAGCACAATAGTGACTTTCCTTTCCAGAAAACAACTCTTGCTCGTAGGACAGAAACTGCATGTGATTCAACTCGATTTCTGACTGGGAAACAAACGCTAGCTCGCCTTACAAGAAACACACTCTGCTTTTGAGAAAAGAGCACTCTTCTACTCTACTGTGTTTTCTATAGGCCAGAAGAGTGAGCTTGCTCAGAACCAAAGAACTGTGCTTCCTACACACACAGGCCATATCTAGTTCAACTCTGCTTAGGAAACTGAGAAGAACAGTAGCTCCTCTTCAGTCCAATACACTGTACTTGCTGGGAAAAGACGCGAGTGCTATTTGAACTGTGTATGGCAAAGGGAGCACAATAGTGACTTTCCTTACCAGAAAACATCCCTTGCTCATAGGACCAGAAACTGCATGTGATTCAACTCCATTAAGGACTGGGAAACAAACGCTACCTCGCCTTCCAAGAAACACACTCTGCTTTTGAGAAAAGAGCACTCTTCTAGTCTACTGTGTTTCCTATGGGGTCCGAACATTGAGCTTGCTCAGAACAAAAGAACTGTGCTTCCTACACACACGGGCCATATCTAGTTCAACTCTGCTTAGGAAAATGAGAAGAACATTAGCTCCTCTTCAGTCCAATACACTGTACTTGCTGGGAAAAGACGCGAGGGCTATATGAACTGTGTATGGCAAAGGGAGCGCAATAGTGACTTTCCTTACAAGAAAACATCCCGTGCTCGTAGGACCAAAAACTGCATGTGATTCAACTCCATTTACGACTGGGAAACAAACGCTAGCTCACCTTACAAGAAACACACTCTGCTTTTGAGAAAAGAGCACTCTTCTACGCTACTGTGTTTACTCTGGTGTCTGAAAAGTGAGCTTGCTCAGAAGAAAAGAACTGTGCTTCACACACACGGGACATATCTACTTCAAGTCTGCTTAAGAAACTGACAGGAACAGTAGCTCCTCTTCTGTCTAATACACTGTACTTGCTGGGAACAGACGCGAGTGCTATTTGCCCTGTGTATGTCAATGGGAGCGCAATAGTGACTCTTCTTACCAGAAAACAATTCTTGCACGTAGGACCAAAAACTGCATGTGATTCAACTCCATTTAGGACTGCGAAACAAACGCTAGCTCTCCTTACAAGAAACACGCTCTGCTTTTGAGAAAAGAGCATTCTTCTACTCTACTGTGTTTGCTATAGGGCCAGAACAGTGATCTTGCTCAGAACAAAAGAACTGTGCTTCCTACACACACGGGCTATATCTAGTTCAAGTCTGCTTAGGAAACTGACAAGAACAGTAGCTCCTCTTCAGTCCAATACACTGTACTTGTTGGGAGCAGACACGAGTGCTATTTGCACTGTGTGTGGCAATGGGAGCGCAATAGTGACTCTTCTTACCAGAAAACAACTCTTGCTCGTAGGACCAGAAACTGCATGTGATTCAACTCCATTTATGACTGGGAAACAAACGCTAGCTCTCCTTACAAGAAACATGCTCTGCTTTTGAGAAAAGAGCATTCTTCTACTCTACTGTGTTTCCTATAGGGCCAGAACAGTGAGCTTGCTCAGAACAAAAGAACTGTGCTTCCTACACACACGGGCTATATCTAGTTCAAATCTGCTTAGGAAACTGACAAGAACAGTAGCACCTCTTCAGTCCAATACACTGTATTTGTTGGGAGCAGACAGGAGTGCTATTTGCACTGTGTGTGGCAATGGGAGCGCAATAGTGACTCTTCTTACCAGAAAACAACTCTTGCTCGTAGGACCAGAAACTGCATGTGATTGAATTCCATTTAGGCCTGGGAAACAAACGCTAGCTCTCCTTACAAGAAACACACTCTGCTTTTGAGAAAAGAGCACTCTTCTACTCTTCTGTGTTTCCTATAGGGCCAGAACAGTGAGCTTGCTCAGAACAAAAGATTTGTGCTTCACACACACGGGCCATATCTAGTTCAACTCTGCTTAGGAAACTGACAAGAACAGTAGCTCCTCTTCTGTCCAATACACTGTACTTGCTGGGAACAGAATCGAGTGCTATTTGCACTGTGTATGGCAATGGTAGCACAATAGTGACTCTTCTTACCAGAAAACAACTCTTGTTCGTAGGACCAGAAACTGCATGTGATTCATCTCCATTTAGGACTGGGAAACAAACGCTAGCTCACCTTACAAGAAACAAACTCTGCTTCTGAGAAAAGAGCACTCTTCTACTCTTCTGTGTTTCCTATAGGGCCAGAACAGTGAGCTTGCTCAGAACAAAAGAACTGTGCTTCCTACACACACGGGCCATATCTAGTTCAACTCAGCTTAGGAAACTGACAAGAACAGTAGCTCCTCTTCAGTCCAATACACTGTACTTGCTGGGAACAGACGTGAGTGCTATTTGTACTGTTTATGGCAAAGGGAGCACAATAGTGACTTTCCTTACCAGAAAACATCCCTTGCTCGTAGGACCAGAAACTGCATGTGGTTCAACTCCATTTGGGACTGGGAAACAAACGCAAGCTCGCCTTACAAGAAACACACTCTGCTTTGGAGAAAAGAGCACTCTTCTACTGTACTGTGTTTCCTATGGGGTCCAAACAGTGAGCTTGCTCAGAACAAAAGAACTGTGCTTCCTACACACACGGGCCATATCTAGTTCAACTCTGCTTAGGAAACTGACAAGAACAGTAGCTCCTCTTCAGTCCAATACACTGTACTTGCAGATCGCAGACACGAGTCCTATTTGCACTTTGTATGGCAATGGGATCAAAATAGTGACTCCTCTTACCAGAAAACAACTCTTGCTCGTAGGACCAGAAACGGCATGAGATTCAAATCTGTTTCTGACAGGGAAACAAACACTAGCTAGCCTTACAAGAAACGCACTCTGCTTTTGAGAAAATAGCACTCTTCTACTCTACTGTGTTTCCTATGGGGTCCGAACAGTGAGCTTGCTCAGAACAAAAGAACTGTGCTTCCTACACACACGGGCCATATCTAGTTCAACTCTGCTTAGGAAACTGACAAGAACAGTAGCTCCTCTTCTGTCCAATACACTGTACTTTCAAAGAACAGTAGCGAGTGTTGTTTGCACTGTGTATGGCAATGGGATCACAATAGTGACTCTTCTTACCAGAAAACAACTCTTGCTCATAGAACAAGAAACTGCATGAAATTCAACTACATTTAGGACTGGGAAACAAACGCTAGCTCGCCTTAGAAGAAACACACTCTGCTTTTGAGAAAAGAGCAATCTTCTAATCTTCTGTGTTTTCTATAGGGCCAGAACAGTGAGCTTGCTCAGAACAAAAGAACTGTGCTTCCTACACACACGGGCCATATCTAGTTCAACTCTGCTTAGGAAACTGACAAGAACAGTAGCTCCTCTTCAGTCCAATACACTGTACTTGCTGGGAACAGACGTGACTGCTATTTGCACTATTTATGGCAAAGGGAGCACAATAGTGACTTTCCTTATCAGAAAACATCCCTTGCTCCTAGGACCAGAAACTGCATGTGATTCAACTCCGTTTTGGACTGGGAAACAAACGCTAGCTCGCCTTACAAGAAACACACTCTGCTTTTGAGAAAAGAGCACTCTTCTATTCTACTGTGTTTCCTATAGGGTCCGAACAGTGAGCTTGCTCAGAACAAAAGAACTGTGCTTCCTACACACACGGGCCATATCTAGTTCAACTCTTCTTAGGTAACTGACAAGAACAGTAGATCCTCTTCAGTGCAATACACTGTACATGCTGGGAACAGACGCGAGTCCTATTTGCACTGTGTATGGCAATGGGAGCGAAATAGTGACTCCTCTTACCAGAAAACAACTCTTGCTCGTAGGACCAGAAACTCATGAGATTCAAATCTGTTTCTGACTGGGAAACAAAGACTAGCTAGCCTTACAAGAAACATACTCTGCTTTTGAGAAAAGAGCACTCTTCTATTCTACTGTGTTTCCTATGGGGTCCGAACAGTGAGCTTGCTCAGAACAAAAGAACTGTGCTTCCTACACACACCGGCCATATCTAGTTCAACTCTGCTTAGGTAACTGACAAGAACAGTAGATCCTCTTTAGTGCAATACACTGTACATGCTGGGACAGACGCGAGAGCTATTTACCCTGTGTATGGTAATTGGAGCGCAATAATGACTCTTCTTACCAGAAAACAACTCTTTCTTGTAGGACCAGAAACTGCATGTGATTCAACTCCATTTAGGACTTGGAAACAATCGCTAGTTCGCCTTAGAAGAAACACACTCTGCTTTGGAGAAAAGAGCACACTTCTACTCTACTGTGTTTCCTATAGGGCCAGAACAGTGAGCTTGCTCATAACAAAAGAACTGTGCTTCCTACACACACGGGCCATATCTAGTTCAACTCTGCTTAGGAAACTGACAAGAACAGTAGCTCCTCTTCAGTCCAATACACTGTACTTGCTGGGAACAGACGCGAGTGCTATTTGCACTGTGTATGGCAAAGGGAGCACAATAGTGACTTTCCTTTCCAGAAAACAACTCTTGCTCGTAGGACTAGAAACTGCATGTGATTCAACTCCATTTAGGACTGGGAAACAAACGCTAGCTCGCCTTACAAGAAACACACTCTGCTTTTGAGAAAAGAGCACTCTTCTACTCTACTGTGTTTCCTATAGGCCAGAAGAGTGAGCTAGCTCAGAACAAATGAACTGTGCTTCCTACACACACGGCCCATATCTAGTTGAACTCTGCTTAGGAAACTGACAAGAAGAGTAGATCCTCCTCAGTCCAATACACTTTACATGCTGGGAACAGACGCCAGTGCTATTTGCCCTGTGTATGACAATGGGAGC
>NW_026737501.1:0-39000 GCF_949786415.1 Peromyscus eremicus | reverse complement strand
AACAGTGAGCTTGCTCAGAACAAAAGAACTGTGCTTCCTACACACACGGACCATATGTAGTTCAACTCTGCTTAGGAACCTGACAAAAACAGTAGCTCCTCTTCAGTCCAACACTGTACTTGCAGGGAACAGACGCGAGTGCTATTTGCACTGTGTATGGCAATGGGCGCGCAATAGTGACTTTCCTTACCAGAAAACAACTCTTGTGCTTAGGACCAGAAACTGCATGTGATTCAATTCCATTTAGGACTAGGAAACAAACGCTAGCTTGCCCTACAAGAAACACACTCTGCTTTAGAGAAAAGAACACTCTTCTACTCTACTGTGTTTCCTATAGGGCCAGAACAGTGAGCTTGCTCAGAACATAAGAACTGAGCTTCCTACGCACACGGGCCATATCTAGTTCAACTCTGCTTAGGAAACTGACAAGAACAGTAGCTCCTCTTCAGTCCGATACACTGTACTTGCTGGGAACAGACGCGAGTGCTATTTGCACTGTGTATGGCAATGGGAGCACAATAGTGACTCGCCTTACCAGAAAACAACTCTTGCTCGTAGGACAAAAAACTGCATGTGACTCAACTCCATTAAGGACTGGGAAACAAACTCTAGCTCGCCTTACAAGAAACACACTCTGCTTTAGAGAAAAGAGCACTCTTCTACTCTACTGTGTTTCCTAGGTGTTCCGAACAGTGAGCTTGCTCAGAACAAAAGATCTGAGCTTCCTACACACGGGCCATATCTAGTTCAACTCTGCTTAGGAAACTGACAAGAACAGTAGCTCCTCTTCAGTCCGATACACTGTACTTGCGGGGAACAGACGCCAGTGCTATTTGCACTGTATATGGCAATGGGAGAGCAATAAGGACTTTCCTTACCAGAAAACAACTCTTGCTCGTAGGACCAGAAAGTGCATGTGATTCAACTCCATTTAGGACTGGCAAACAAATGCTAGCTCGCCTTACATGAAACACACTCTGCTTTTGAGAAAAGAGTACTCTTCTACTCTACTGTGTTTCCTATACGGCCAGAACAGTGAGCTTGCTCAGAACATAATAACTGTGCTTCCTACACACATGGGCCATATCTAGATCAACTCTGCTTAGAAAACTGAAAAGAACAGTAGATCCTCTTCAGTCCAATACACTGTACTTGCTGGGAACAGACGCGAGTGCTATTTGCACTGTGTATGGCAATGGGAGCACAATAGTGACTCGTCTTACCAGAAAACAACTCTTGCTCGTAGGACAAAAAACTGCATGTGACTCAACTCCATTTAGGACTGGGAAACAAACTGTAGCTCGCCTTACAAGAAACACACTCTGCTTTTGAGAAAAGAGCACTCTTCTACTCTACTGTGTTTCCTATAGGGCCAGAACGGTGAACTTGCTCAGAACAAAAGAACTGTGCTTCCTACACACACGGGGCATATCTAATTCAACTCTGCTTAGGAAACTGAAAGAACAGTAGCTCCTCTTCAGTCCAATACACTATACTTGCTAGGAAAAGACGGGAGTGCTATTTGCACTGTGTATGGCAATGGGAGCACAATAGTGACTTTCCTTACCAGAAAACAACTCTTGCTCGTAGGACCAGAAACTGCATGTGATTCAACTCCATTTAGGACTGGGAAACAAACTCTAGCTCGCCTTACAATAAACACACTCTGCTTTTGAGAAATGAGCACTCTTCTACTCTACTGTGTTTCCTATGGGGTCCAAACAGTGAGCATGCTCAGAACAAAAAAAATTGTGCTTCCTACACACGGGCCATATCTAGTTCAAGTCTGCTTAGGAATCTGACAAGAACAGTAGCTCCTCTTCAGTCCAATACACTGTACTTGCTGGCAACATATGCCAGTGCTATTTGTCCTGTGTATGGCAATGGCAGCGCAACAGTGACTTTCCTTACCAGAAACCAACTCTTGCTCATAGTACCAGAAACTGCGTGTGTTTCAACTCCATTTAGGACTGGAAAACAAACGCAGGCTCGCCTTACAAGAAACACAGTCGGCTTTTGAGAAAAGTGCACTCTTCTACTCTACTGTGTTTCCTATGGGGTCTAAACAGTGAGCTTGCTCAGAACAAAAAAAATTGTGCTTCCTACACACACGGCCATATCTAGTTCAAGTCTGCTTAGGAACCTGACAAGAACAGTAGATCCTAATCAGTCCAATACACAGTACTTGCTGGGAACAACGCCAGTGCTATTTGTCCTGTGTATGGCAATGGCAGCGCAATAGTGACTATTCTTACCATAAAACAACTCTTGCTCATAGGACCAGAAACTGCATGTGTTTCACCTCCATTTAGGACTGGGAAACAAATGCTAGGTCGTCTTACAAGATACACACTCTGCTTTAGAGAAAAGAGCATTTTTCTACTCTACTGTGTTTCCTATAGGGCCAGAACAGTGAGCTTGCTCAGAACAAAAGAACTGTGCTTCCTACACACGGGCCATATCAGGTTCACCTCTGCTTAGGAAACTGACAAGAACAGTAGATCCTCTTCAGTCCGATACACTGTACTTGCTGGGAACAGACGCGAGTGCTATTTGCATTGTATATGGCAATAGGAGTGCAATAGTGACTTTCCTTACCAGAAAACAACACTTGCTCGTAGGACTAGAAACTGCATGTGATTCAACTCCATTTAGGACTAGGAAACAAACGCTAGCTCGCCTTACAAGAAACACAGTCAGCATTTGAGAAAAGAGCACTCTTCTACTCTACTGTGTTTCCTATAGGGCCAGAACAGTGAGCTTGCTCAGAACAAAAGAACTGTGCTTCCTACACACACGGGCCATATCTTGTTCAACTCTGCTTAGGAAACTGAGAAGAACTGTAGCTCCTCTTCAGTCCAATACACTATACTTGCTAGGAACAGACGGGAGTGCTATTTGCACTATGTATGGCAATGGGAGCGCAATAGTGACTTTCCTTCCCAGAAAACAACTCTTGCTCGTAGGACCAGAAACTGCATGTGATTCAACGCCATTTAGGACTGGGAAACAAACCCTAGCTCTCCTTACAAGAAACACACTCTGCTTTTGAGAAAAGAGCATTCTTCTACTCTACTGTGTTTCCTATAGGGCCAGAACAGTGAGCTTGCTCAGAACAAAAGAACTGTGCTTCCTACACACGGGCCATATCTAGTTCACCTCTGCTTAGGAAACTGACAAGAACAGTAGCTCCTCTTCAGGCCGATACACTGTACTTGCTGGGAACAGACGCGAGTGCTATTTGCACTGTATATGGCAATAGGAGTGCAATAGTGTCTTTCCTTACCAGAAAACAACTCTTGCTCGTAGGACCAGAAACTGCAGGTGATTCATCTCCATTTAGGAGTAGGAAACAAACGCCAGCTCGCCTTACAAGAAACACAGTCGGTTTTGAGAAAAGAGCACTCTTCT
This sequence comes from Peromyscus eremicus, assembly GCF_949786415.1. Lineage (NCBI taxonomy): Eukaryota > Metazoa > Chordata > Mammalia > Rodentia > Cricetidae > Peromyscus > Peromyscus eremicus. The sequence continues at coordinate 35,589 of NW_026737501.1, read as the reverse complement.
ACTCTACTGTGTTTCCTATGGGGTCCAAACAGTGAGCTTGCTCAGAACAAAAAAAATTGTGCTTCCTACACACACGGCCATATCTAGTTCAAGTCTGCTTAGGAACCTGACAAGAACAGTAGATCCTCTTCAGTCCAATAAACTGTACTTGCTGGCAACAGATGCCAGTGCTATTTGTCCTGTGTATGGCAATGGCAGCGCAATAGTGACTTTCCTTACCAGAAAACAACTCTTGCTCATAGGACCAGAAACGGCATGATATTCTACTCCATTTAGGACTGGGAAACAAACGCTAGCTCGCCTTACAAGAAACACACTCTGCTTTAGAGAAAGGAGCAGTCTTCTACTCTACTGTGTTTCCTATGGGGTCCAAACAGTGAGCTTGCTCAGAACAAAAGAACTGTGCTTCCTACACACACGGACCATATGTAGTTCAACTCTGCTTAGGAACCTGACAAGAACAGTAGCTCCTCTTCAGTCCAACACTGTACTTGCAGGGAACAGACGCGAGGGCTATTTGCACTGTGTATGGCAATGGGCGCGCAATAGTGACTTTCCTTACCAGAAAACAACTATTGTGCGTAGGACCAGAAACTGCATGTGATTCAACTCCATTTAGGACTAGGAAACAAACGCTAGCTCGCCCTACAAGAAACACAGTCGGCTTTAGAGAAAAGAACACTCTTCTACTCTACTGTGTTTCCTATAGGGCCAGAACAGTGAGCTTGCTCAGAACATAATAACTGTGCTTCCTACACACACGGGCCATAACTAGTTCAACTCTGCTTAGGAAACTGACAAGAACAGTAGCTCCTCTTCAGTCTGATACACTGTACTTGCTGGGAACAGACGCCAGGGCTATTTGCACTGTGTATGTCAATGGGAGCGCAATAGTGACTTTCCTTACCAGAAAACAACTCTTGCTCATAGGACCAGTAACTGCATGTGATTCAACTCCATTTAAGACTGGGAAACAAATGCTACCTCGCCTTACATGGAACACACTCTGCTTTTGAGAAAAGAGCACTCTTCTACTCTACTGTGTTTCCTATGGGGTCCGAACAGTGAGCTTGCTCAGAACAAAAGAACTGTGCTTCCTACACACACGGGCCATATCTAGTTCACCTCTGCTTAGGAAACGGACAAGAACAGTAGCTCCTCTTCAGTCCGATACACTGTACTTGCTGGGAAAAGACGCGAGTGCTATTTGCCCTGTATATGGCAATAGGAGTGCAATAGTGACTTTCCTTACCAGAAAACAACTCTTGCTCGTAGGACCAGAAACTGCATGTGATTCAACTCCATTTAGGACTAGGAAACAAACCCTAGCTCGCCTTACAAGAAACACAGTCGGCTTTTGAGAAAAGAACACTCTTCTACTCTACTGTGTCCTATAGGGCCAGAACAGTGAGCTTGCTCAGAACATAAGAACTGAGCTTCCTACGCGCACGGGCCATATCTAGTTCAACTCTGCTTAGGAAACTGACAAGAACAGTAGCTCCTCTTCAGTCCGATACACTGTACTTGCGGGGAACAGACGCCAGGGCTATTTGCACTGTGTATGTCATGGGAGCGCAATAGTGACTTTCTTTACCATAAAACAACTCTTGCTCATAGGACCAGTAACTGCATGTGATTCAACTCCATTTAAGACTGGGAAACAAATGCTACCTCGCCTTACATGAAACACACTCTGCTTTTGAGAAAAGAGCACTCTTCTACTCTACTGAGTTTCCTATGGGGTCCGAACAGTGAGCTTGCTCAGAACAAAAGAACTGTGCTTCCTACACACATAGGCAATATCTAGTTCACCTCTGCTTAGGAAACTGAAAAGTACAGTAGATCCTATTCAGTCAAATACACTGTACTTGCTGGGAACAGACACGAGTGCTATTTGCACTGTGTATGGCAATGGGATATCAATAGTGACTCGTCTTACCAGAAAACAACTCTTGCTCGTAGGACCAGAAACTGCATGTGATTCAACTCCATTTAGGACTGGGAAACAAACGCTAGCTCGCATTACGAGAAACACTCTCTGCTTTTGAGAAAAGAGCATTCTTCTACTCTACTGTGTTTCCTATAGGGCCAGAACAGTGAGCTTGCTCAGAACAAAAGAACTGTGCTTCCTACACACGGGCCATATCTAGTTCACCTCTGCTTAGGAAACTGACAAGAACAGTAGCTCCTCTTCAGTCCGATACACTGTACTTGCTGGGAACAGACGCGAGTGCTATTTGCACTGTATATGGCAATAGGAGTGCAATAGTGACTTTCCTTACCAGAAAACAACTCTTGCTCGTAGGACCAGAAACTGCATGTGATTCAACTCCATTTAGGAGTAGGAAACAAACGCTAGCTTTCCTTACAAGAAACCCAGTCGGCTTTTGAGAAAAGAGCATTCTTCTACTCTACTGTGTTTCCTATGTGGTCCAAATAGTGAGCTTGCTCAGAACAAAAAAAATTGTGCTTCCTACACACACGGCCATATCTAGTTCAAGTCTGCTTAGGAACCTGACAAGAACAGTAGATCCTCTTCAGTCCAATACACTGTACTTGCTGACAACAGACGCCAGTGCTATTTGTCCTGTGTATGGCAATGGCAGCGCAATAGTGACTTTCCTTACCAGAAAACAACTCTTGCTCATAGGACCAGAAACGGCATGATATTCTACTCCATTTAGGACTGGGAAACAAACGCTAGCTCGCCTTACAAGAAACACACTCTGCTTTAGAGAAAGGAGCAGTCTTCTACTCTACTGTGTTTCCTAGGGGTCCAAACAGTGAGCTTGCTCAGAACAAAAGAACTGTGCTTCCTACACACACGGACCATATGTAGTTCAACTCTGCTTAGGAACCTGACAAGAACAGTAGCTCCTCTTCAGTCCAACACTGTACTTGCAGGGAACAGACGCGAGTGCTATTTGCAACTGTGTATGGCAATGGGCGCGCAATAGTGACTTTCCTTACCAGAAAACAACTCTTGTGCTTAGGACCAGAAACTGCATGAGATTCAACTCCATTTAAGACTGGGAAACAAATGCTACCTCGCCTTACATGAAACACACTCTGCTTTTGAGAAAAGAGCACTATTCTACTCTACTGTGTTTCCTATGGGGTCCGAACAGTGAGCTTGCTCAGAACAAAAGAACTGTGCTTCCTACACACATGGGCAATATCTAGTTCACCTCTGCTTAGGAAACTGAAAAGAACAGTAGATCCTATTCAGTCCGATACACTGTACTTGCTGGGATCAGACGCGAGTGCTATTTGCACTGTATATGGCAATGGGAGCGCAATAGGGACTTTCCTTACCAGAAAACAACTCTTGCTCCTAGGACCAGAAAGTGCATGTGATTCAACTCCATTTAGGACTGGGAAACAAACTCTAACTCGACTTACAAGAAACACACTCTGCTTTTGAGAAAAGAGCACTCTTCTACTCTACTGTGTTTCCCATAGGGCCAGAAAGGTGAACTTGCTCAGAACAAAAGAACTGTGCTTCCTTCACACACGGGGCATATCTAGTTCAACTCTGCTTAGGAAACTGAAAGAACAGTAGCTCCTCTTCAGTCTGATACACTGTACTTGCTGCGAACAGACGCCAGTGCTATTTGTCCTGTGTATGGCAATGGCAGCGCAATAGTGACTATTCTTACCACAAAACAACTCTTGCTCATAGGACCAGAAACTGCATGTGTTTCACCTCCATTTAGGACTGGGAAACAAACGCTAGCTCGCCTTACAAGATACACACTCTGCTTTAGAGAAAAGAGCATTCTTCTACTCTACTGTGTTTCCTATAGGGCCAGAACAGTGAGCTTGCTCAGAAAAAAAGAACTGTGCTTCCTACACACGGGCCATATCTAGTTCACCTCTGCTTAGGAAACTGACAAGAACAGTAGCTCCTCTTCAGTCCAATACACTATACTTGCTGGGAACAGACGCGAGTGCTATTTGCACTGTATATGGCAATAGGAGTGCAATAGTGACTCTCCTTACCAGAAAAAAACTCTTGCTCGTAGGACCAGAAACTGCATGTGATTCAACTCCATTTAGGACTAGGAAACAAACGCTAGCTCGCCTTACAAGAAACACAGTCAGCTTTTGAAAAAAAAGAGCACTTTTCTACTCTACTGTGTTTCCTATGGGGTCCAAACAGTGAGCTTGCTCAGAAGAAAAAAAAAATTGTGCTTCCTACACACACGGCCATATCTAGTTCAACTCTGCTTAGGAAACTGACAAGAACAGTAGCTCCTCTTCAGTCTGATACACTGTACTTGCTTAGAACAGACGCCAGGGCTATTTGCACTGTGTATGGCAATGGGAGCACAATAGTGACTCGCCTTACCAGAAAACAACTATTGCTCGTAGGACAAAAAACTGCATGTGACTCAACTCCATTTAGGACTGGGAAACAAACTCTAGCTCGCCTTACAAGAAACACACTCTGCTTTTGAGAAAAGAGCACTCTTCTACTCTACTGTGTTTCCTATAGGGCCAGAACGGTGAACTTGCTCAGAACAAAAGAACTGTGCTTCCTACACACACGGGGCATATCTAGTTCAACTCTGCTTAGGAAACTGACAAGAACAGTAGATACCCTTTAGTCCAATACACTGTACTTGCTGGGAACAGACGCCAGTGCTATTTGTCCTGTGTATGGCAATGGCAGCGCAATAGTGACTATTCTTACCATAAAACAACTCTTGCTCGTAAGAACAGAAACTGCATGTGTTTCAACTCCATTTCGGACTGGGAAACAAATGCTAGCTCGCCTTACAAGAAACACACTCTGCTTTAGAGAAAAGAGCACTCTTCTACTCTACTGTGTTTCCTATAGGGCAAGAACAGTGAGCTTGGTCAGAACAAAAGAACTGTGCTTCCTACACACGGGCCATATCTAGTTCAACTCTGCTTAGGAAACTGACAAGAACAGTAGCTCCTCTTCAGTCCGATACACTGTACTTGCTCGGAACAGACGCCAGTGCTATTTGCACTGTATATGGCAATGGGAGAGCAATAGGGACTTTCCTTACCAGAAAACAACTCTTGCTCGTAGGACCAGAAAGTGCATGTGATTCAACTCCATTTAGGACTGGCAAACAAATGCTAGCTCGCCTTACATGAAACACACTCTGCTTTTGAGAAAAGAGTACTCTTCTACTCTACTGTGTTTCCTATACGGCCAAAACAGTGAGCTTGCTCAGAACATAATAACTGTGCTTCCTACACACATAGGCCATATCTAGGTCAACTCTGCTTAGGAAACTGAAAAGAACAGTAGATCCTCTTCAGTCCAATACACTGTACTTGCTGGGAACAGACGCGAGTGCTATTTGCACTGTGTATGGCAATGGGAGCACAATAGTGACTCGTCTTACCAGAAAACAACTCTTGCTCGTAGGACAAAAAACTGCATGTGACTCAACTCCATTTAGGACTGGGAAACAAACTCTAGCTCGCCTTACAAGAAACACACTCTGCTTTTGAGAAAAGAGCACTCTTCTACTCTACTGTGTTTCCTATAGGGCCAGAACGGTGAACATGCTCAGAACAAAATAACTGTGCTTCCTACACACACGGGGCATATCTAGTTCAACTCTGCTTAGGAAACTGAAAGAACAGTAGCTCCTCTTCAGTCCGATACACTGTACTTGCTGGGATTAGACGCGAGGGCTATTTGCACTGTGTATGGAAATGGGAGCGCAATAGTGACTTTCTTTAACAGAAAACATCTCTTGCTCGTAGGACCAGAAACTGCATGTGATTCAACTCCATTTAGGACTGGGAAAAAAACGCTAGCTGGCCTTACAAGAAACACACCGTGCTTTTGAGAAAAGAGCACTCTTCTACTCTACTGTGTTTCCTATAGGGCCAGAACAGTGAGCTTGCTCAGAACATAATAACTGTGCTTCCTACACTCACGGGGGATATCTAGTTCAACTCTGCTTAGGAAACTGAGAAGAACAGTAGCTCCTCTTCAGTCCAATACACTATACTTGCTAGGAAGAGACAGAAGTGCTATTTGCACTGTGTATGGCAATGGGAGCGCAATAGTGACTTTCCTTACCAGAAAACAACTCTTGCTCGTAGGACCAGAAACTGCATGTGATTCAACTCCATTTAGGACTAGGAAACAAACGCTAGCTTGCCCTAAAAGAAACACACTCTGCTTTAGAGAAAAGAACACTCTTCTACTCTACTGTGTTTCCTATAGGGCCAGAACAGTGAGCTTGCTCAGAACATAAGGACTGAGCTTCCTACGCACACGGGCCATATCTAGTTCAACTCTGCTTAGGAAACTGACAAGAACAGTAGCTCCTCTTCAGTCCGATACACTGTACTTGCTGGGAACAGACGCCAGGGCTATTTGCACTGTGTATGGCAATGGGAGCGCAATAGTGACTTTCCTTACCAGAAAACAACTCTTGCTCTACTCTGCTTTTGAGAAAAGAGCACTCTTCTACTCTACTGTGTTTCCTATGGGGTCAGAAGAGTTAGCTTGCTCAGAACAAAAGAACTGTGCTTCCTACACACATGGGCCATATCTAGTTCAACTCTGCTTAGGAAACTGAAAAGAACAGTAGATCCTCTTCAGTGCAATACACTGTACTTGCTGGGAACAGACGCGACTGCTATTTGCACTGTGTAGGGAAATTGGAGCACAATAGTGACTCGTCTTACCAGAAAACAACTCTTGCTCATAGGACAAAAAACTGCATGTGACTCAACTACATTTAGGACTGGGAAACAAACTCTAGCCCGCCTTACAAGAAACAAACTCTGCTTTTGAGAACAGAACACTCTTCTACTCTACTGTGTTTCCCATAGGGCCAGAACAGTGAGCTTGCTCAGAACAAAAGAACTGTGCTTCCTACACACACGGGGCATATCTAGTTCAACTCTGCTTAGGAAACTGAGAAGAACAGTAGCTCCTCTTCAGTCCAATACACTATACTTGCTAGGAATAGACGGGAGTGCTATTTGCACTGTGTATGGCAATGGGAGCGCAATAGTGACTCTCCTTACCAGAAAACAACTCTTGCTCGTAGGACCAGAAACTGCATGTGATTCAACTCCATTTAGGACTGGGAAACAAACTCTAGCTCGCCTTACAATAAACACACTCTGCTTTTGAGAAAAGAGCACTCTTCTACTCTACTGTGTTTCCTATGGGGTCCAAAAAGTGAGCTTGCTCAGAACAAAAAGAATTGTGCTTCCTACACACACGGCCATATCTAGTTCAAGTCTGCTTAGGAATCTGACAAGAACAGTAGCTCCTCTTCAGTCCAATACACTGTACTTGCTGGCAACAGATGCCAGTGCTATTTGTCCTGTGTATGGCAATGGCAGCGCAATAGTGACTTTCCTTACCAGAAACCAACTCTTGCTCATAGTACCAGAAACTGCGTGTGTTTCAACTCCATTTAGGACTGGAAAACAAACGCTAGCTCGCCTTACAAGAAACACAGTCGGCTTTTGAGAAAAGTACACTCTTCTACTCTATTGTGTTTCCTATGGGGTCCAAAGAGTGAGCTTGCTCAGAACAAAAAAAATTGTGCTTCCTACACACACGGCCATATCTAGTTCAAGTCTGCTTAGGAACCTGACAAGAACAGTAGATCTTCTTCAGTCCAATACACTGTACTTGCTGACAACAGACGCCAGTGCTATTTGTCCTGTGTATGGCAATGGCAGCGCAATAGTGACTTTCCTTAAAAGAAAACAACTCTTGCTCATAGGACCAGAAACGGCATGATATTCTACTCCATTTAGGACTGGGAAACAAACGCTAGCTCGCCTTACAAGAAACACACTCTGCTTTAGAGAAAGGAGCAGTCTTCTACTCTACTGTGTTTCCTATGGGGTCCAAACAGTGAGCTTGCTCAGAACAAAAGAACTGTGCTTCCTACACACACGGACCATATGTAGTTCAACTCTGCTTAGGAACCTGACAAGAACAGTAGCTCCTCTTCAGTCCAACACTGTACTTGCAGGGAACAGACGCGAGTGCTATTTGCACTGTGTATGGCAATGGGAGCACAATAGTGACTCGTCTTACCAGAAAACAACTCTTGCTCGTAGGACAAAAAACTGCATGTGACTCAACTCCATTTAGGACTGGGAAACAAACTCTAGCTCGCCTTACAAGAAACACACTCTGCTTTTGAGAAAAGAGCACTCTTCTACTCTACTGTGTTTCCCATAGGGCCAGAACGGTGAACTTGCTCAGAACAAAAGAACTGTGCTTCCTACAAACACGGGGCATATCTAGTTCAACTCTGCTTAGGAAACTGAAAGACCAGTAGCTCCTCTTCAGTCCGATACACTGTACTTGCTTGGATCAGACGCGAGTGCTATTTGCACTGTGTATGGAAATGGGAGCGCAATAGTGACTTTCCTTAACAGAAAACAACTCTTGCTCGTAGGACCAGAAACGGCATGTGATTCAACTCCATTTAGGACTGGAAAAAAAACGCTAGCTTGCCTTACAAGAAACACACCCTGCTTTTGAGAAAAGAGCACTCTTCTACTCTACTGTGTTTCCTATAGGGCCAGAATAGTGAGCTTGCTCAGAACAAAAGAACTGTGCTTCCTACACACATGGGCCATATCTAGGTCAACTCTGCTTAGGAAACTAAAAAGAACAGTAGATCCTCTTCAATCCAATACACTGTACTTGCTGGGAACAGACGCGAGTGCTATTTGCACTGTGTAGGGAAATTGGAGCACAATAGTGACTCGTCTTATCAGAAAACAACTCTTGCTCATAGGACAAAAAACTGCATGTGACTCAACTACATTTAGGACTGGGAAACAAACTCTAGCCCGCCTTACAAGAAACAAACTCTGCTTTTGAGAACAGAACACTCTTCTACTCTACTGTGTTTCCCATAGGGCCAGAACAGTGAGCTTGCTCAGAACAAAAGAACTGTGCTTCCTACACACACGGGGCATATCTAGTTCAACTCTGCTTAGGAAACTGAGAAGAACAGTAGCTCCTCTTCAGTCCAATACACTATACTTGCTAGGAACAGACGGGAGTGCTATTTGCACTGCGTATGGCAATGGGAGCGCAATAGTGACTTTCCTTACCAGAAAACAACTCTTGCTCGTAGGACCAGAAACTGCATGTGATTCAACTCCATTTAGGACTGGGAAACAAACTCTAGCTCGCCTTACAATAAACACACTCTGCTTTTGAGAAAAGAGCACTCTTCTACTCTACTGTGTTTCCTATGGGGTCCAAACAGTGAGCTTGCTCAGAACAAAAAAAATTGTGCTTCCTACACACACGGCCATATCTAGTTCAAGTCTGCTTAGGAATCTGACAAGAACAGTAGCTCCTCTTCAGTCCAATACACTGTACTTGCTGGCAACAGATGCCAGTGCTATTTGTCCTGTGTATGGCAATGGCAGCGCAATAGTGACTTTCCTTTCCAGAAACCAACTCTTGCTCATAGTACCAGAAACTGCGTGTGTTTCAACTCCATTTAGGACTGGGAAACAAATGCTAGCTCGGCTTCCAAGAAACACACTATGCTTTTGAGAAAAGAGCACTCTTCTACTCTACTGTGTTTCCTATAGGTTCTGAACAGTGAGCTTGCTCAGAACAAAAGAACTGTGCTTCCTACACACACGGCCATATCTAGTTCAATTCTGCTTCGGAAACTGACAAGAACAGTAGCTCCTCTTCAGTCAAATACACTGTACTTGCTGGGAACAGACGCATGTGCGATTTGCACTGTGTATGGCAATGGGAGCACAATAGTGACTTTCATTACCAGAAAACAACTCTTGCTTGTAGGACCAGAAACTGCATGTGATTCAACTCCATTTAGGACTGGGAAACAAACGCTAGCTCTCCTTACAAGAAACACACTCTGCTTTAGAGAAAAGAGCACTCTTCTACTCTACTGTGTTTCCAATGGGGTCCAAACAGTGAGCTTGCTCAGAACAAAAGAACTGTGCTTCCTACACTCACGGGCCATATCATGTTCAACTCTGCTTAGGAAACTCACAAGAACAGTAGCTCCTCTTCAGTCCGATACACTGTACTTGCTGGGAACAGACGCGAGAGCTATTTGCACTGTGTATGGCAAGGGGAGCGCAATAGTGACTTTCCTTACCAGAAAACAACTCTTGCTCTTAGGACCAGAAACTGCATGTGATTCAACTCCATTTAGGACTGGGAAACAAACGCTAGCTCGCCTTACAAAAACACACTCTGCTTTAGAGAAAAGAGCACTCTTCTACTCTACTGTGTTTCCTATGGGGCCAGAACAGTGAGCTTGCTCAGAACAAAAGAACTGTGCTTCCTACACACGGGCCATATCTAGTTCAACTCTGCTTAGGAAACTGACAAGAACAGTAGCTCCTCTTCAGTCCAATACTCTGTACTTGTGGGGAACAGAAGCGAGTGATATTTGCACTGTGTATGGCAATTGGAGCACAATAGTGACTTGTCTTACCAGAAAACAACTCTTGCTCGTTGGACAAAAAACTGCATGTGACTCAACTCCATTTAGGACTGGGAAACAAACGCTAGCTCAGCTTCCAAGAAACACACTCTGCTTTTGAGAAAAGAGCACTCTTCTACTCTACTGTGTTTCCTATGTGTTCCGAACAGTGATCTTGCTCAGAACAAAAAAACTGTGCTTCCTACACACACGGCCATATCTAGTTCAAGTCTGCTTAGGAACCTGACAAGAACGGTAGATCCTCTTCAGTCCAATACACTGTACTTGCTGGGAACAGACGCGAGTGCTATTTGTCCTGTGTAAGTCAATGGCAGCGCAATAGTGACTCTTCTTACCAGAAAACAACTCTTGCTCGTAGGACCAGAAACTGCATGTGATTCATCTCCATTTAGGACTGGGAAACAAACTCTAGCTCGCCTTACAAAAACACACTCTGCTTTAGAGAAAAGAGCACTCTTCTACTCTACTGTGTTTCCTATAGGGCCAGAACAGTGAGCTTGCTCAGAATAAAGAACTGTGCTTCCTACACACACGGGCCATATCTAGTTCAACTCTACTTAGGAAACTGACAAGAACAGTAACTCCTATTCAGTCCAATACACTGTACTTGCTGGGAAAAGACGCGAGTGCTATTTGCCTTGTGTAAGGCAATGGGCGCGCAATAGTGACTTTCCTTTCCAGAAAACAACTCTTGTTCTTAGGACCAGAAACTGCTTGTGACTCAAATCCATTTAGGACTGGGAAACAAACGCTAGCTCGCCTCACAAGAAACACACTCTGCTTTTGAGTAAAGAGCACTCTTCTCCTCTACTGTGTTTCCTATGGGGTCTGAACAGTGAGCTTGCTCAGAACAAAAGAACTGTGCTTCCTACACACGGGCCATATCTAGTTCAACTCTGCTTAGGAAACTAACAAGAACAGTAGCTCCTCTTCAGTCCGATACACTGTACATGCTGGGAACAGACGCCAGTGCTATTTGCCCTGTGTATGACAATGGGAGCACAATAGTGACTCTTCTTACCAGAAAACAACTCTTGCTCGTAGGACAATAAACTGCATGGGATTCAACTCCATTTAGTACTGTGAAACAAACGCTATCTTGCCTTACAAGAAACACACTCTGCTTTTGAGAAAAGAGCACGCTTCTACTCTATTGTGTTTCCAATGGGGTCTGAACAGTGAGCTTGCTCAGAACAAAAGAACTGTGCTTCCTACACACACGGCCATATCTAGTTCAACTGTGCTTAGGAAACTGACAAGAACAGTAGCTCCTCTTCAGTCCAATACACTGAACTTGCTGGAAACAGACGCGACTGCTATTTGCACTGTGTATGGCAAAGGGAGCGCAATAGTGACTTTCCTTAAGAGAAAACAACTCTTGCTGGTAGGACCAAAAACTGCATGTGATTCAACTCCATTTAGGACTGGAAACAAATGCTAGCTCGCCTTACAAGAAACACACTCTGCTTTTGAGAAAAGAGCACTCTTCTACTCTACTGTGTTTCCTATGGGGTCCAAACAGTGGTCTTGGTCAGAACAAAAGAACTGTGCTTCCTACATACACGGCCATAACTAGTTCAATTCTGCTTAGGAACCTGACAAGAACAGTAGGTTCTCTTCAGTCCAATACACCGTACATGCTGGGAACCGACGCCAGTGCTATTTGCCCTGTGTATGACAATGGGAGCGCAATATTGACTCTTCTTACCAGAAAACAACTCTTGCTCGTAGGACCAGAAACTGCATGTGATTCAACTCCATTTAGGACTGGGAAAAAAACGCTAGCTCGCCTTACAAGAAACACACTCTGCTTTTGAGAAAAGAGCACTCTTCTACTCTACTGTGTTTCCTATGTGTTCCGCACAGTGAGCTTGCTCAGAACAAAAGAACTGTGCTTCCTACACACACGGGCCGTATCTAGTTCAACTCTGCTTAGAAAACTGACAAGAAGAGTAGTGCTCTTCATTCGAATACACTGTACTTGCTGGGAACAGACGCCAGTGCTATTTGCACTTGTATGGCAATGGGAGCCCAATAGTGACTCTTCTTACCAGAAAAAAACTCTTGCTCGTAGGACCAGAAACGGCATGGGATTCAACTCCATTTCTGACTGGGAAGCAAATACTCGCTCGCCTTTCAAGAAACACAATCTAATTTTGAGAAAAGAGCTCTCATCTACTCTACTGTGTTTACGATGGTGTCCGGTCAGTTTGCTTTCTCAGAACAAAAGAACTGTGCTTCCTACACATACGAGCCATATCTAGTTCAACTCTGCTTAGGAAACTGACAAGAACAGTAGCTCCTGTTCAGTCCAATATACTGTACTTGCAGGGAACAGATGCGAGTGCTATTTGCACTATGAATAGGAATGGGAGCGCAATAGTGACTTTCCTTACCAGAAAGCAACTCTTGCTCATAGGACGAGAAACTGCATGTGATTCAACTCCATTTAGTACTGGGTAACAAACGCTGTCTCGCCTTACAGGAAACACACTCTGCTTTTGAGAAAAGGGCACTCTTCTACTCTATTGTGTTTCCTACGGGGTTCGAACTGTGAGCTTGCTCAGAACAAAAGAACTGTGCTTCCTACACACACGGGCCATATCTAGTTCAGCTCTGCTTAGGAAACTGACAAGAACAGTAGCTGCTCTTCAGTCCAATACACTTTACTTGCTGGGAACACACGCGAGTGCTATTTGCACTGTGTATGGCAATGGGAGCGCAATAGTGACTCTTCTTACCAGAAAACAACTCTTGCTCGTAGTACCAGAAACTGCATGGGAATCAACTCCATTTCTGACTGGAAAACAAACACTAGCTCGACTTTCAAGAAAAACAATCAAATTTTGAGAATAGAGCACTCATCTACTCTACTGTGTTTCCTATGATGTCCAGATAGTGTGCTTTCTCAGAACAAAAGAACTGTGCTTCCTACACAAATGGGATATATCTGGTTCAACTCCTCTTATGAAAATGACAAGAACAGTAGCTCCTCTTCAGTCCATTACACTGTATTTGCTGGGAACAGACGCGAGTGCTATTTGCACTATGCATGGGAATGGGAGCGCAATAGTGACTTTCCTTACCAGAAAACAACTCTTGCTCATAGGACCAGAAACTGGATGTGATTCAACTCCATTTAGGACTGGGAAACAAATGCTCGCTCGCCTTACAAGGAACACACTCTGCTTTTGAGAAAAGGGCACTCTTCTACTCTATTGTGTTTTCTACGGGGTCCGAACTGTGAGCTTGCTCAGAACAAAAGACCTGTGCTTCCTACACACACGGCCATATCTGGTTCAACTCTGCTTAGGAAACTGACAAGAACAGTAGATCCTCTTCAGTCCAATACACTGTACTTGCTGGGAACAGACGCAAGTGCTATTTGCCCTGTGTATGACAATGGGTGCACAATATTGACTCTTCTTACCAGAAAACATCTCTTGCTCGTAGGACCAGAAACTGCATGTGATTCAACTCCATTTAGGACTAGGAAACAAACGCGAGCTCGCCTTACAAGAAACACACTCTACTTTTGAGAAAAGAGCACTCGTCTACTCTACTGTGTTTCCTATGGTGTCCGAACAGTGAGCTTGCTCAGAACAAAAGAACTGTGCTTACTACACACGGGCCATATCTGGTTCAACTCTGCTTAGGAAACTGACAAGAACAGTAGCTCCTCTTCAGTCCAATACACTGTACTTGCTGGGAACAGACGCAAGTGCTATTTGCACTGTGTATGGCAATGGGAGCGCAATAGTGACTCTTCTTACCAGAAAACAACTCTTACTTGTAGGACCAGAAACTGCATGGGATTCAACTCCATTTCTGACTGGGAAGTAAATACTAGCTCGCCTTTCAAGGAACTCAATCTAATTTTGAGAAAAGAGCACTCATCTACTCTACTGTGTTTCCTATGGTGTCCGCACAGTGTGCTTTCTCAGAAAAAAAGAATTGTGTTTCCTACACACTCGGGCCATATCTAGTTCAACTCCTCTTAGGAAAATGACAAGAACAGTAGCTCCTCTTCAGTCCAATACACTGTACTTGCTGGAAAAAGACGCGAGTGCTATTTGCACTATGTATGGCAATGGGAGCGCAATAGTGACTTTCCTTACCAGAAAACAACTCTTGCTCATAGGACCAGAAACTGGAAGTGATTCAACTCCATTTAGGACTGGGAAACAAACGCTAGCTCGCCTTACAAGAAACACACTCTGCTTTTGAGAAAAGAGCACTCTTCTACTCTACTGTGTTTCCTATACGGCCGGAACAGTGAGCTTGATCAGAACAAGAGAACTGTGCCTCCTACACACACGGCCATATCTAGTTCAATTCTGCTTAGGAAACTGACAAGAACAGTAGATCCTCTTTAGTCCAATACACTGTACATGCTGGGAACAGACGCCAGTGCTATTTGCCCTGTGTATGACAATGGGAGCACAATAGTGACTCTTCTTACCAGAAAACAACTCTTGCTCGTTGGACCAGAAACTGCATGGGATTCAACTCCATATAGGACTGGGAAAAAAACGCTAGCCCACCTTACAAGAAACACACTCTGCTTTTGAGAAAAGAGCACTCCTCTACACTACTGTGTTTACTATGGGGTCCGAACAGTGAGCTTGCATAGAAAAAAATAACTGTGCTTCCTACACACACGGGCCATATCTAGTTCAACTCTGCTTAGGAAACTGACAAGAACAGTAGCTCCTCTTCAGTCCAATACACTGTACTTGCTGGGAACCGACGCCAAAGCTATTTGCACTGTGTATGACATTGTGAGCGCAATAGTGATTCTTCTTACCAGAAAACAACTCTTGCTCGTAGGACCAGAAACTGCATGGGATTCAACTCCATTTAGGACTGGGAAACAAACACTAGCTCACCTTACAAGAAACACACTCTGCTTTAGAGAAAAGATCACTCTTCTACTCTACTGTGTTTCCTATGGGGTCCGAACAGTGAGCATGCTCAGAACAAAAGAACTGTGCTTCCTACATACACGGCCATATCTAGGTCATTTCTGCTTAGGAACCTGAGAAGAACAGTAGATTCTCTTCAGTCCAATACACTGTACATGCTGGGAACCGACGCCAGTGCTATTTGCCCTGTGTATGACAATGGGAGCGCAATAGTGACTTTCCTTACCAGAACACAACTCTTGCTCGTAGGATCAGAAACTGCATGTGATTCAACTCCATTTAGGACTGGGAAAAAAAACGCTAGCTCTCCATGCAAGAAACACTCTCTGCTTTTGAGAAAAGAGCACTCTTCTACTCTACTGTGTTTCCTATAGGGCCAGAACAGTGAGATTGCACAGAACAAAAGAAGTGTGCTTCCTACACACGGCCATATCTAGTTCAATTCAGCTTAGGAAACTGACAAGAACAGTATACCCTCCAGTCAAATACACTGCACATGCTGCGAACAGGCACCAGTGCTATTTGCCCTGTGTATGACAATGGGAGCGCAATAGTGACTCTTCTTACCAGAAAACAACTCTTGCTCGGAGGACCAGAAACTGCAAGTGACTCAACTCCATTTAGGACTGGGAAAGAAACCCTAGCTCGCCTTACAAGAAACACACTCTGCTTTTGAGAAAAGAGCACTCTTCTACTAATCTGTGTTTCCTATAGGGCCAGAACAGTGAACTTGCTCAGAAAAAAAGAACTGTGCTTCCTACACACACGACCATATCTAGTTCAAATCTGCTTAGGAACCTGACAAGAACAGTAGATTCTCTTCAGTCCAATACACTGTACATGCTGGGAACCGATGACAATGCTATTTGCACTGTGTATGACATTGAGAGCACAATAGTGATTCTTCTTACCAGAAAACAATTCTTGCTCGTAGGACCAGAAACTGCATGGGAATCAACTCCATTTCTGACTGGAAAACAAACACTAGCTCGACTTTCAAGAAAAACAATCAAATTTTGAGAATAGAGCACTCATCTACTCTACTGTGTTTCCTATGATGTCCGGATAGTGTGCTTTCTCAGCACAAAAGAACTGTGCTACCTACACACATGGGATATATCTGGTTCAACTCCTCTTATGAAAATGACAAGAACAGTAGCTCCTCTTCAGTCCAATACACTGTATTTGCTGGGAACAGACGCGAGTGCTATTTGCACTATGTATGGGAATGGGAGCGCAATAGTGACTTTCCTTACCAGAAAACAACTCTTGCTCATAGGACCAGAAACTGGATGTGATTCAACTCCATTTAGGACTGGGAAACAAATGCTAGCTCGCCTTACATGAAACACACTCTGCTTTTGAGAAAAGAGCACTCTTCTACTCTACTGTGCTTCCTATGGGGTCTGAACAGTGAGCTTGCTCAGAACAAAAGAACTGTGCTTCCTACACACACGGGCCATATCTAGTTCAACTCTGCTTAGGAAACTGACAAGAACAGTAGATCCTCTTCAGTCCAATCCAGTGTACTTGCTGGGAACAGACGCCAATGCTATTTGTACTGTGTATGGCAATGGCAGCGCAATAGTGACTCTTCTTACCAGAAAACAACTCTTGCTCGTGGACCAGAAACTGCATGTGATTCAACTCCATTTAGGACTGGGAAACAAACTCTAGCTCGCTTTACAAGAAACACACTCTGCTTTTGAGAAAAGAGCACTCTTCTACTCTACTGTGTTTCCTATACTGCCAGAACAGTGAGCTTGCTCAGAAAAAAAGAACTGTGCTTTCTACACACACGGGCCATATCTAGTTCAACTCTGCTTAGGAAACTTATAAGAACAGTAGCTCCTCTTCTTTCCAATACACTGTACTTGCTGGGAACAGATGGGAGGGCTATTTGCACTGTGTATGGCAATGGGAGCACAATAGTGACTTTCCTTACCAGAAAACAACTCTTGCTCGTAGGAACACAAACGGCATGTGATTCCACTCCATTTAGGAATGGGAAACAAACGCTAGCTCGCCTTAAAAGAAACACACTCTGCTTTTGAGAAAAAAGCACTCTTCTACTCTACTGTGTTTCCTATGGGGTCCGAACAGTGAGCTTGCTCAGAACAAAAAAACTGTGCTTCCTACACACACGGCCATATCTAGTTCAAGTCTGCTTAGGAACCTGACAATAACAATAGATACTCTTCAGCCCAATATACTGTACTTGCTGCGAACAGACGCCAGTGCTATTTGTCCTGTGTATGGCAATGGCAGCGCAATAGTGACTCTTTTTACCAGAAAACAACTCTTGCTCGTAGTACCAGAAACTGCATGGGATTCAACTCCATTTAGGACTGCGAAACAAACGCTAGCTTGCCTTACAAGTAACACACTCTGCTTTAGAGAAAAGAGCACTCTTCTGCTCTACTGTGTTTCCTATGGGGTCCAAACAGTGAGCTTGCAAAGAACAAAAGAACTGTGCTTCCTACCAACACGGATCATATCTAGTTCAACTCTGCTAAGGAAACTGACAAGAACAGTAGCACCTATCCAGTCCAATACACTGTACTTGCTGGGTTCAGACACGAGTGCTATTTGCACTGTGTACGGCAATGGGAGCGCAATAGTGACTTTCCTTACCAGAAAACAACTCTTGCTCATAGGACCAGAAACTGTATGTGATTCCACTCCATTTCTGACTGGGAAACAAACGGTAGCTCGCCTTACAAGAAACACACTCTGCTTTAGAGAAAAGAGCACTCTTCTACTCTACTGTGTTTCCTATGGGGTCCAAACAGTGAGCTTGCTCAGAACAAAAGAACTGTGCTTCCTACACACACGGCCATATCTAGTTCAATTCTGTTTAGGAACCTGAAAGAACAGTCGATCCTCTTCAGTCCAATACACTGTACTTGCTGGGAACAGACGTCAGCGCTCTTTGTCCTGTATATGGCAATTGGAGCACAATAGTGACTCTTCTTAGATAAAACAACTCTTGCTCGTAGGACCAGAAACTGCATGAGATTCAACTCCATTTAGGACTGGGAAACAAACGCTAGCTCGCCTTACAAGAAACACACTCTGCTTTCCAGAAAAGAGCACTCTTCTACTCTACTGTCTTTCCTATAGGGCCAGAACAGTGAGCTTGCTCAGAAAAAAGAACTGTGCTTCCTACACACACGGGCCATATGTAGTTCAACTCTGCTTAGGAAACTGACAAGAACAGTAGCTCCTCTTCAGTCCGATACACTGTACATGCTGGGAACAGACGCCAGTGCTATTTGCACTGTGGATGGCAGTGGGAGCACAATAGTGACTTTCCTTACCAGAAAACAACTCTTGCTCGTAGGACCAGAAACTGCATATGATTCAACTCCACTTAGGACTGAGAAACAAATGCTAGCTTGCCTTCCATGAAACACACTCTGCTTTTCAGAAAAGAGCACTCTTCTACTCTACTGTGTTTCCTATGGGGTACGAACAGTGAGCTTGCTCAGAACAAAAGAACTGTGCTTCCTACACACACGGGCCATATCTAGTTCAACTCTGCTTAGGAAACTGACAAGAACAGTAGCTCCTCTTCAGTCCGATACACTGTACTTGCTGGGAACAGACGCGAGTGCTATTTGCACTGTGTATGGCAATGGGAGCGCAATAGTGACTTTCCTTACCATAAAACAACTCTTGCTCGTAGGACCAGAAACTGCATGTGATTCAACTCCATTTAAAACTGAGAAACAAATGCTAGCTCGCCTTACATGAAACACACTCTGCTTTTGAGAAAAGAGCACTCTTCTACTCTACTGTGTTTCCTATGGGGTCCAAACAGTGAGCTTGCTCAGAACCAAAGAACTGTGCTTCCTACATACACGGATCATATCTAGTTCAACTCTGCTTAGTAAACTGACAAGAACAGTAGCTCCTATTCAGTCCAATACAATGTACTTGGGGGAACAGAAGCGAGTGCTATTTGCACTGTGTATGGCAATTGGAGCCCAATATTGACTTGTCTTACCAGAAAACAACTCTTGCTCGTAGGACAAAAAACTGCATGTGACTCAACTCCATTTAGGACTGGGAAACAAACGCTAGCTCGACTTTTAAGAAACACACTCTCCTTTTGAGAAAAGAGCACTCTTTTACTCTACTGTGTTTCCTATGTGTTCCGAAAAGTGAGCTTGCTCAGAACAAAAAAACTGTGCTTCCTACACACACGGCCATATCTAGTTCAAGTCTGCTTAGGAACCTGACAAGAACAGTAGATCCTCTTCAGTCCAATACACTGTATTTGCTGGGAACAGACGCCAGTGCTATTTGTCCTGTGTATGGCAATGGCAGTGCAATAGTGACTCTTCTTACCAGAAAACAACTCTTGCTCATGGACAAGAAACTGCATGTGATTCAACTCCATTTAGAACTGGGAAACAAATGCTAGCTCGCCTTACATGAAACACACTCTGCTTTTGAGAAAAGAGCACTCTTCTACTCTACTGTGTTTCCTATGTGTTCCGAACAGTGAGCTTGCTGAGAACAAAAAAACTGTGCTTCCTACACACACGGCCATATCTAGTTCAAGTCTGCTTAGGAACCTGACAAGAACAGTAGATCCTCTTCAGTCCAATACACTGTACTTGCTGGGAACAGACTCCAGTGCTATTTGTCCTGTGTATGGCAATGGCAGCGCAATAGTGACTCTTCTTACCAGAAAACAACTCTTGCTCATAGTACCAGAAACTGCATGTGATTCAACTCCATTTAGGCCAGGGAAACAAACTCTAGCTCGCCTTAAAAGAAACACACTCTGCTTTAGAGAAAAGAGCACTCTTCTACTCTACTGTGTTTCCTATGGGGTCCAAACAGTGAGCTTGCTCAGAACAAAAGAACTGTGCATCCTACACACACGGACCATATCTAGTTCAACTCTGCTTAGTAAACTGACAAGAACAGTAGCTTCTATTCAGTCCAATACACTGTACTTGCTGGGAAAAGACGCGAGTGCTATTTGCCTTGTGTAGGGCAATGGGAACACAATAGTGACTTTCCTTACCATAAAACAACTCTTGCTCATAGGACCAGAAACTGCATGTGATTCAACTCCATTTAGGTCTGGGAAACAAATGCTAGCTTGCCTTACAAAAACACACTCTGCTTTTGAGAAAAGAGCACTCTTCTACTCTACTGTGTTTCCTATGGGGTCCGAACAGTGAGCTTGCTCAGAACAAAAGAACTGTGCTTCCTACACACAAGGGCCATATCTAGTTCAACTCTGCTTAGGAAACTGACAAGAACAGTAGCTCCTTTTCAGTCCAATACACTGTACTTGCGGGGAAGAGACGCGAGTGTTATTTGCACTGTGTATGGCAATTAGAGCACAATAGTGACTCGTCTTACCAGAAAACAACTCTTGCTCGTAGGACAAAAAACTGCATGTGACTCAACTCCATATAGGACTGGGAAACAAACGCTAGCTCGCCTTACAAGAAATACACTCTGCTTTAGAGAAAAGAGCACTCTTCTACTCTACTGTGTTTCCTATGGAGTCCGAACACTGAACTTGCTCAGAACAAAAGAACTGTGCTTCCTACACACACGGCCATATGTAGTTCAATTTAGCTTAGGAACCTGACAAGAACAGTAGATCCTCTTCAGTCCAATACACTGTACTTGCTGGGAACAGACGCCAGTGCTATTTGTCCTGTGTATGGCAATGGCAGCGCAAAAGTGACTCTTCTTAACATAAAACAACTCTTGCTCGTAGGACTAGAAACTGCATGTGATTCAACTCCATTTAGGACTGGGAAACAAACGCTAGCTCGCCTTACAAGAAACACACTCTGCTTTAGAGAAAAGAGCACTCTTCTACTCTACTGTGTTTCCTATAGGGCCAGAACAGTGAGCTTGCTCAGAACAAAAGAGCTGTGCTTCCTACACACGGGCCATAACTAGTTCCAATCTGCTTAGGAAACTGACAAGAACAGTAGCTCCTCTTCAGTCCGATACAATGTACTTGCTGGGAACAGACGCGAGTGCTATTTGCACTGTGTATGGCAATGGGAGAGCAATAGTGACTTTCCTTACCAGAAAACAACTCTTGCTCGTAGGACCAGAAACTGTATGTGATTCAATTCCATTTAGGACTGGGAAACAAATGTTAGCTCACCTTACATGAAACACACTCTGCTTTTGAGAAAAGAGCACTCTTCTACTCCACTGTGCTTCCTATGGGGTCTGAACAGTGAGCTTGCTCAGAACAAAAAAACTGTGCTTCCTACACACACGGCCATATGTAGTTCAAGTCTGCTTAGGAACCTGACAAGAACAGTAGATCCTCTTCAGCCCAATACACTGTACTTGCTGCGAACAGATGCCAGTGCTATTTGTTCTGTGTATGGCAATGGCAGTGCAATAGTGACTCTTCTTACCATAAAACAACTATTGCTCGTAGTACCAGAAACTGCATGGGATTCAACTCCATTTAGGACTGCAAAACAAACGCTAGCACGCCTTACAAGAAATACACTCTGCTTAGAGAAAAGAGCACTCTTATACTCTACTGTGTTTCCTATTGGTTCCAAACAGTGAGCTTGCAAAGAACAAAAGAACTGTGCTTCCTACAAACACGGATCATATCTGGTTCAACTCTGCTTAGGAAACTGACAAGAACAGTAGCACCTATCCAGTCCAATACAATGTACTTGCTGGGAACAGACGCGAGAGCTATTTGCAGTGTGTATGGCAATGGGAGCCCAATGTGACTTTCCTTACCAGAAAAGAACTCTAGATTGTAGGACCTGAAACTGCATGTGATTCAACTCCATTTAGGACTAGGAAACAAACGCTAGCTCACCTTACAAGAAACACACTCCGCTTTTGAGAAAAGAGCACTCTTCTACTCTACTGTGTTTCCTATAGGGCCAGAACATTGCCTTGCTCAGAACATAAGAACTGTGCTTCCTACACACACGGGCCATATCTAGTTCAACTCTGCTTAGGAAACTGACAAGAACAGTGGCTCCTCTTCAGTCCCATACACTTTACTTGCGGGGAACAGACATGAGTGCTATTTGCACTGTGTATGGCAATGGGAGCACAATAGTGACATTCCTTACCAGAAAACAACTCTTGCTCGTAGGACCAGATACTGCATGTGATTCATCTCCATTTAGGACTGGGAAACAAATGCTAGCTCGCCTTACATGAAACACACTCTGCTTTTGAGAAAAGAGCACTCTTCTACTCTACTGTGTTTCCTATGGATTCCGAACAGTGAGCTTGCTCAGAACAAAAGAACTGTGCTTCCTACACACACGGGCCATATCTAGTTCAACTCTGCTTAGAAAACTGACAAGAACAGTAGCTCCTCTTCAGTCCAATACACTTTACTTGCGGGGAACAGACTCCAGTGCTATTTTTCCTGTGTATGGCAATGGGAGCACAATAGTGACTCTTCTTACCAGAAAACAACTCTTGCTCGTAATACCAGAAACTGCATGTGATTCAACTCCATTTAGGCCTGGGAAACAAACTCTAGCTCGCTTTACAAGAAACACACTCTGCTTTTGAGAAAAGAGCACTCTTCTACTCTACTGTGTTTCCTATAGGGCCAGAACAGTGAGCTTGCTCAGAACAAAAGAAGTGTTCTTCCTACACACACGGGCCATATATAGTTCAACTCTGCTTAGGAAACTGAGAAGAACAGTAGCTCCTCTTCAGTCCAATACACTGTACTTGCTGGGAACAGACGCGAGGGCTATTTGCACTGTGTATGGCAATGGGAGCGCAATAGTGACTTTCTTTACCAGAAGACAACTCTTGCTCGTAGGACCAGAAACTGCACGTGATTCCACTCCATTTAGGACTGGGAAACAAACGGTAGCTCGCCTTACAAGAAACACACTCTGCTTTAGAAAAAAGAGCACTCTTCTACTCTACTGTGTTTCCTATGGGGTCCAAACAGTGAGCTTGCTCAGAACAAAAGAACTGTGCTTCCTACACACACGGACCATATCTAGTTCAACTCTGCTTAGTAAACTGACAAGAACAGTAGCTCCTATTCAGTCCAATACACTGTACTTGCTGGGAAAAGACGCGAGTGCTATTTGCCTTGTGTAGGGCAATGGGAGCACAATAGTGACTTTCCTTACCATAAAACAACTCTTGCTCATAGGACCAGAAACTGCATGTGATTCAACTCCATTTAGGTTGGGAAACAAACGCTAGCTCGCCTTACAAGAAACACACTCTGCTTCAGAGAAAAGAGCACTCTTCTACTCTACTGTGTTTCCTATAGGGCCAGAACAGTGAGCTTGCTCAGAACAAAAGAACTGTGCTTCCTACACACACGGGCCATATATAGTTCAACTCTGCTTAGGAAACTGAGAAGAACAGTAGCTCCTCTTCAGTCCAATACACTGTACTTGCTGGGAACAGACGCGAGGGCTATTTGCACTGTGTATGGCAATGGGAGCACAATAGTGACTTTCTTTACCAGAAGACAACTCTTGCTCGTAGGACCAGAAACTGCATGTGATTCCACTCCATTTAGGACTGGGAAACAAACGGTAGCTCGCCTTACAAGAAACACACTCTGCTTTAGAAAAAAGAGCACTCTTCTACTCTACTGTGTTTCCTATGGGGTCCAAACAGTGAGCTTGCTCAGAACAAAAGAACTGTGCTTCCTACACACACGGACCATATCTAGTTCAACTCTGCTTAGTAAACTGACAAGAACAGTAGCTCCTATTCAGTCCAATACACTGTACTTGCTGGGAAAAGACGCGAGTGCTATTTGCCTTGTGTAGGGCAATGGGAGCACAATAGTGACTTTCCTTACCATAAAACAACTCTTGCTCATAGGACCAGAAACTGCATGTGATTCAACTCCATTTAGGTTGGGAAACAAATGCTAGCTCGCCTTACATGAAACACACTCTGCTTTTGAGAACAGAGCACTCTTCTACTCTACTGTGTTTCCTATGGGGTCCGAACAGTGAGCTTGCTCAGAACAAAAGAACTGTGCTTCCTACACACAAGGGCCATATCTAGTTCAACTCTGCTTAGGAAACTGACAAGAACAGTAGCTCCTTTTCAGTCCAATACACTGTACTTGCGGGGAAGAGACGCGAGTGCTATTTGCACTGTGTATGGCAATTAGAGCACAATAGTTACTCGTCTTACCAGAAAACAACTCTTGCTCGTAGGACAAAAAACTGCATGTGACTCAACTCCATTTAGGACTGAGAAACAAATGCTAGCTTGCCTTCCATGAAACACACTCTGCTTTTGAGAAAAGAGCACTCTTCTACTCTACTGTGTTTCCTATGGGGTCCGAATAGTGAGTTTGCTCAGAAAAAAAAAAAACTGTGCTACCTACACACACGGCCATATCTAGTTCAAGTCTGCTTAGGAACCTGACAAGAACAGTAGATCCTCTTCAGCCCAATACACTGTACTTGCTGCGAACAGATGCCAGTGCTATTAGTCCTGTGTATGGCAATGGCAGCGCAATATGACTCTTCTTACCAGAAAACAACTCTTGCTCGTGGACCAGAAATTGCATGTGATTCAACTCCATTTAGGACTGGGAAACAAACTCTAGCTTGCTTTACAAGAAACACACTCTGCTTTTGAGAAAAGAGCACTCTTCTACTCTACTGTGTTTCCTATTGGGCCAGAACAGTGAGCTTGTTCAGAAAAAAAGAACTGTGCTTCCTACACACAGGGGCCATATGTAGTTCACCTCTGCTTAGTAAACTGACAAGAACAGTAGCTCCTCTTCTTTCCAATACACTGTACTTGCTGGGAACAGATGGGAGGGCTATTTGCACTGTGTATGGCAATGGGAGCACAATAGTGACTTTCCTTACCAGAAAACAACTCTTGCTCGTAGGAACACAAACTGCATGTGATTCCACTCCATTTAGGAATGGGAAACAAACGCTAGCTCGCCTTAAAAGAAACACACTCTGCTTTTGAGAAAAAAGCACTCTTCTACTCTACTGTGTTTCCTATGGGGTCCGAACAGTGAGCTTGCTCAGAACAAAAAAACTGTGCTTCCTACACACACGGCCATATCTAGTTCAAGTCTGCTTAGGAGCCTGACAAGAACAATAGATCCTCTTCAGCCCAATATACTGTACTTGCTGCGAACAGATGCCAGTGCTATTTGTCCTGTGTATGGCAATGGCAGCGCAATAGTGACTCTTTTTACCAGAAAACAACTCTTGCTCGTAGTACCAGAAACTGCATGGGATTCAACTCCATTTAGGACTGCGAAACAAACGCTAGCTCGCCTTACAAGTAACACACTCTGCTTTAGAGAAAAGAGCACTCTTCTGCTCTACTGTGTTTCCTATGGGGTCCAAACAGTGAGCTTGCAAAGAACAAAAGAACTGTGCTTCCTACAAACACGGATCATATCTAGCTCAACTCTGCTTAGGAAACTGACAAGAACAGTAGCATCTATCCAGTCTAATACACTGTACTTGCTGGGAACAGACACGAGTGCTATTTGCACTGTTTATGGCAATGGGAGTGCAATGTGACTTTCCTTACCAGAAAAGAACTCTTGTTCGTAGGACCTGAAACTGCATGTGATTCAACTCCATTTAGGACTAGGAAACAAACGCTAGCTCGCCTTACAAGAAACTCACTCTGCTTTTGAGAAAAGAGCACTCTTCTACTCTACTGTGTTTCCTATAGGGCCAGAACAGTGAGCTTGCTCAGAACATAAGAACTGTGCTTCCTACACACACGGGCCATATCTAGTTCAACTCTGCTTAGGAACCTGAAAGAACAGTAGATCCTCTTCAGTCCGATACACTGTACTTGCTGGGAACAGACGCGAGTGCTATTTGCACTGTGTATGGCAATGGGAGCGCAATAGTGACTTTCCTTACCAGAAAACAACTCTTGCTCGTAGGACCAGAAACTGCATGTGATTCAACTCCATTTAGGACTGAGAAACAAATGCTAGCTCGCCTTACATGAAACACACTCTTTTTTTTAGAAAAGAGCACTCTTCTACTCTACTGTGTTTCCTATGTGTTCCGAAAAGTGAGCTTGCTCAGAACAAAAAAACTGTGCTTCTGACACACACGGCCATATCTAGTTCAAGTCTGCTTAGGAACCTGACAAGAACAGTAGATCCTCTTCAGTCCAATACACTGTACTTGCTGGGAACAGACGCCAGTGCTATTTGTCCTGTGTATGGCAATGGCAGCGCAATAGTGACTCTTCTTAACAGAAAACAACTCTTGCTCGTGGACCAGAAACTTCATGTGATTCAACTCCATTTAGGACTGGGAAACAAATGCTAGCTCGCCTTACATGAAACACACTCTGCTTTAGAGAAAAGAGCACTCTTCTACTCTACTGTGTTTCCTATGGGGTCCAAACAGTGAGCTTGCTCAGAACAAAAGAACTGTGCATCCTACACACACGGACCATATCTAGTTCAACTCTGCTTAGTAAACTGACAAGAACAGTAGCTTCTATTCAGTCCAATACACTGTACTTGCTGGGAAAAGACGCGAGTGCTATTTGCCTTGTGTAGGGCAATGGGAACACAATAGTGACTTTCCTTACCATAAAACAACTCTTGCTCATAGTACCAGAAACTGCATGTGATTCAACTCCATTTAGGTCTGGGAAACAAATGCTAGCTTGCCTTACAAAAACACACTCTGCTTTTGAGAAAAGAGCACTCTTCTACTCTACTGTGTTTCCTATGGGGTCCGAACAGTGAGCTTGCTCAGAACAAAAAAACTGTGCTTCCTACACACACGGCCATATCTAGTTCAAGTCTGCTTAGGAGCCTGACAAGAACAATAGATCCTCTTCAGCCCAATATACTGTACTTGCTGCGAACAGATGCCAGTGCTATTTGTCCTGTGTATGGCAATGGCAGCACAATAGTGACTCTTTTTACCAGAAAACAACTCTTGCTCGTAGTACCAGAAACTGCATGGGATTCAACTCCATTTAGGACTGCGAAACAAACGCTAGCTCGCCTTACAAGTAACACACTCTGCTTTAGAGAAAAGAGCACTCTTCTGCTCTACTGTGTTTCCTATGGGGTCCAAACAGTGAGCTTGCAAAGAACAAAAGAACTGTGCTTCCTACAAACACGGATCATATCTAGCTCAACTCTGCTTAGGAAACTGACAAGAACAGTAGCATCTATCCAGTCTAATACACTGTACTTGCTGGGAACAGACACGAGTGCTATTTGCACTGTTTATGGCAATGGGAGTGCAATGTGACTTTCCTTACCAGAAAAGAACTCTTGTTCGTAGGACCTGAAACTGCATGTGATTCAACTCCATTTAGGACTAGGAAACAAACGCTAGCTCGCCTTACAAGAAACTCACTCTGCTTTTGAGAAAAGAGCACTCTTCTACTCTACTGTGTTTCCTATAGGGCCAGAACAGTGAGCTTGCTCAGAACATAAGAACTGTGCTTCCTACACACACGGGCCATATCTAGTTCAACTCTGCTTAGGAACCTGAAAGAACAGTAGATCCTCTTCAGTCCGATACACTGTACTTGCTGGGAACAGACGCGAGTGCTATTTGCACTGTGTATGGCAATGGGAGCGCAATAGTGACTTTCCTTACCAGAAAACAACTCTTGCTCGTAGGACCAGAAACTGCATGTGATTCAACTCCATTTAGGACTGAGAAACAAATGCTAGCTCGCCTTACATGAAACACACTCTTTTTTTTAGAAAAGAGCACTCTTCTACTCTACTGTGTTTCCTATGTGTTCCGAAAAGTGAGCTTGCTCAGAACAAAAAAACTGTGCTTCTGACACACACGGCCATATCTAGTTCAAGTCTGCTTAGGAACCTGACAAGAACAGTAGATCCTCTTCAGTCCAATACACTGTACTTGCTGGGAACAGACGCCAGTGCTATTTGTCCTGTGTATGGCAATGGCAGCGCAATAGTGACTCTTCTTAACAGAAAACAACTCTTGCTCGTGGACCAGAAACTTCATGTGATTCAACTCCATTTAGGACTGGGAAACAAATGCTAGCTCGCCTTACATGAAACACACTCTGCTTTAGAGAAAAGAGCACTCTTCTACTCTACTGTGTTTCCTATGGGGTCCAAACAGTGAGCTTGCTCAGAACAAAAGAACTGTGCATCCTACACACACGGACCATATCTAGTTCAACTCTGCTTAGTAAACTGACAAGAACAGTAGCTTCTATTCAGTCCAATACACTGTACTTGCTGGGAAAAGACGCGAGTGCTATTTGCCTTGTGTAGGGCAATGGGAACACAATAGTGACTTTCCTTACCATAAAACAACTCTTGCTCATAGTACCAGAAACTGCATGTGATTCAACTCCATTTAGGTCTGGGAAACAAATGCTAGCTTGCCTTACAAAAACACACTCTGCTTTTGAGAAAAGAGCACTCTTCTACTCTACTGTGTTTCCTATGGGGTCCGAACAGTGAGCTTGCTCAGAACAAAAGAACTGTGCTTCCTACACACAAGGGCCATATCTAGTTCAACTCTGCTTAGGAAACTGACAAGAACAGTAGCTCCTTTTCAGTCCAATACACTGTACTTGCGGGGAAGAGACGCGAGTGTTATTTGCACTGTGTATGGCAATTAGAGCACAATAGTGACTCGTCTTACCAGAAAACAACTCTTGCTCGTAGGACAAAAAACTGCATGTGACTCAACTCCATATAGGACTGGGAAACAAACGCTAGCTCGCCTTACAAGAAATACACTCTGCTTTAGAGAAAAGAGCACTCTTCTACTCTACTGTGTTTCCTATGGAGTCCGAACACTGAACTTGCTCAGAACAAAAGAACTGTGCTTCCTACACACACGGCCATATGTAGTTCAATTTAGCTTAGGAACCTGACAAGAACAGTAGATCCTCTTCAGTCCAATACACTGTACTTGCTGGGAACAGACGCCAGTGCTATTTGTCCTGTGTATGGCAATGGCAGCGCAAAAGTGACTCTTCTTAACATAAAACAACTCTTGCTCGTAGGACTAGAAACTGCATGTGATTCAACTCCATTTAGGACTGGGAAACAAACGCTAGCTCGCCTTACAAGAAACACACTCTGCTTTAGAGAAAAGAGCACTCTTCTACTCTACTGTGTTTCCTATAGGGCCAGAACAGTGAGCTTGCTCAGAACAAAAGAGCTGTGCTTCCTACACACGGGCCATAACTAGTTCCACTCTGCTTAGGAAACTGACAAGAACAGTAGCTCCTCTTCAGTCCGATACAATGTACTTGCTGGGAACAGACGCGAGTGCTATTTGCACTGTGTATGGCAATGGGAGAGCAATAGTGACTTTCCTTACCAGAAAACAACTCTTGCTCGTAGGACCAGAAACTGTATGTGATTCAACTCCATTTAGGACTGGGAAACAAACTCTAGCTCGCTTTACAAGAAACACACTCTGCTTTTGAGAAAAGAGCACTCTTCTACTCTACTGTGTTTCCTATAGGGCCAGAACAGTGAGCTTGCTCAGAACAAAAGAACTGTGCTTCCTACACACACGGGCCATATATAGTTCAACTCTGCTTAGGAAACTGAGAAGAACAGTAGCTCCTCTTCAGTCCAATACACTGTACTTGCTGGGAACAGACGCGAGGGCTATTTGCACTGTGTATGGCAATGGGAGCGCAATAGTGACTTTCTTTACCAGAAGACAACTCTTGCTCGTAGGACCAGAAACTGCATGTGATTCCACTCCATTTAGGACTGGGAAACAAACGGTAGCTCGCCTTACAAGAAACACACTCTGCTTTAGAAAAAAGAGCACTCTTCTACTCTACTGTGTTTCCTATGGGGTCCAAACAGTGAGCTTGCTCAGAACAAAAGAACTGTGCTTCCTACACACACGGACCATATCTAGTTCAACTCTGCTTAGTAAACTGACAAGAACAGTAGCTCCTATTCAGTCCAATACACTGTACTTGCTGGGAAAAGACGCGAGTGCTATTTGCCTTGTGTAGGGCAATGGGAGCACAATAGTGACTTTCCTTACCATAAAACAACTCTTGCTCATAGGACCAGAAACTGCATGTGATTCAACTCCATTTAGGTTGGGAAACAAATGCTAGCTCGCCTTACATGAAACACACTCTGCTTTTGAGAACAGAGCACTCTTCTACTCTACTGTGTTTCCTATGGGGTCCGAACAGTGAGCTTGCTCAGAACAAAAGAACTGTGCTTCCTACACACAAGGGCCATATCTAGTTCAACTCTGCTTAGGAAACTGACAAGAACAGTAGCTCCTTTTCAGTCCAATTCACTGTACTTGCGGGGAAGAGACGCGAGTGCTATTTGCACTATGTATGGCAATTAGAGCACAATAGTTACTCGTCTTACCAGAAAACAACTCTTGCTCGTAGGACAAAAAACTGCATGTGACTCAACTCCATTTAGGACTGAGAAACAAATGCTAGCTTGCCTTCCATGAAACACACTCTGCTTTTGAGAAAAGAGCACTCTTCTACTCTACTGTGTTTCCTATGTGGTCCGAATAGTGAGTTTGCTCAGAAAAAAAAAAAACTGTGCTACCTACACACACGGCCATATCTAGTTCAAGTCTGCTTAGGAACCTGACAAGAACAGTAGATCCTCTTCAGCCCAATACACTGTACTTGCTGCGAACAGATGCCAGTGCTATTAGTCCTGTGTATGGCAATGGCAGCGCAATAGTGACTCTTCTTACCAGAAAACAACTCTTGCTCGTGGACCAGAAATTGCATGTGATTCAACTCCATTTAGGACTGGGAAACAAACTCTAGCTTGCTTTACAAGAAACACACTCTGCTTTTGAGAAAAGAGCACTCTTCTACTCTACTGTGTTTCCTATTGGGCCAGAACAGTGAGCTTGTTCAGAAAAAAAGAACTGTGCTTCCTACACACAGGGGCCATATGTAGTTCACCTCTGCTTAGTAAACTGACAAGAACAGTAGCTCCTCTTCTTTCCAATACACTGTACTTGCTGGGAACAGATGGGAGGGCTATTTGCACTGTGTATGGCAATGGGAGCACAATAGTGACTTTCCTTACCAGAAAACAACTCTTGCTCGTAGGAACACAAACTGCATGTGATTCCACTCCATTTAGGAATGGGAAACAAACGCTAGCTCGCCTTAAAAGAAACACACTCTGCTTTTGAGAAAAAAGCACTCATCTACTCTACTGTGTTTCCTATGGGGTCCAAAGAGTGAGCCTGCTCAGAACAAAAAAACTGTGCTTCCTACACACACGGCAATATCTAGTTCAAGTCTGCTTAGGAACCTGACAAGAACAATAGATCCTCTTCAGCCCAATATACTATACTTGCTGCAAACAGATGCCAGTGCTATTTGTCCTGTGTATGGCAATGGCAGCGAAATAGTGACTCTTTTTACCAGAAAACAACTCTTGCTCGTAGTACCAGAAACTGCATGGGATTCAACTCCATTTAGGACTGGGAAACAAACGCTAGCTCGCCTTACAAGTAACACACTCTGCTTTAGAGAAAAGAGCACTCTTCTGCTCTACTGTGTTTCTTATGGGGTCCAAACAGTGAGCTTGCAAAGAACAAAAGAACTGTGCTTCCTACAAACACGGATCATATCTAGCTCAACTCTGCTTAGGAAACTGACAAGAACAGTAGCATCTATCCAGTCTAATACACTGTACTTGCTGGGAACAGACACGAGTGCTATTTGCACTGTTTATGGCAATGGGAGTGCAATGTGACTTTCCTTACCAGAAAAGAACTCTTGTTCGTAGGACCTGAAACTGCATGTGATTCAACTCCATTTAGGACTAGGAAACAAACGCTAGCTCCCCTTACAAGAAACACACTCTGCTTTTGAGAAAAGAGCACTCTTCTACTCTACTGTGTTTCCTATAGGGCCAGAACAGTGAGCTTGCTCAGAACATAAGAACTGTGCTTCCTACACACACGGGCCATATCTAGTTCAACTCTGCTTAGGAACCTGAAAGAACAGTAGATCCTCTTCAGTCCGATACACTGTACTTGCTGGGAACAGACGCGAGTGCTATTTGCACTGTGTATGGCAATGGGAGCGCAATAGTGACTTTCCTTACCAGAAAACAACTCTTGCTCGTAGGACCAGAAACTTCATGTGATTCAACTCCATTTAGGACTGAGAAACAAATGCTAGCTCGCCTTACATGAAACACACTCTTTTTTTTAGAAAAGAGCACTCTTCTACTCTACTGTGTTTCCTATGTGTTCCGAAAAGTGAGCTTGCTCAGAACAAAAAAACTGTGCTTCCGACACACACGGCCATATCTAGTTCAAGTCTGCTTAGGAACCTGACAAGAACAGTAGATCCTCTTCAGTCCAATACACTGTACTTGCTGGGAACAGACGCCAGTGCTATTTGTCCTGTGTATGGCAATGGCAGCGCAATAGTTACTCTTCTTAACAGAAAACAACTCTTGCTCGTGGACCAGAAACTGCATGTGATTCAACTCCATTTAGGACTGGGAAACAAATGTTAGCTCGCCTTACATGAAACACACTCTGCTTTTGAGAAAAGAGCACTCTTCTACTCTACTGTGTTTCCTATGTTTTCCGAACAGTGAGTTTGCTGAGAACAAATAAACTGTGCTTCCTACACACACGGCCATATCTAGTTCAAGTCTGCTTAGGAAACTGACAAGAACAGTAGATCCTCTTCAGTCCAATACACTGTACTTGCTGGGAACAGACTCCAGTGCTATTTGTCCTGTGTATGGCAATGGCAGCGCAATAGTGACTCTTCTTACCAGAAAACAACTCTTGCTCGTAGTACCAGAAACTGCATGTGATTTAACTCCATTTAGGCCTGGGAAACAAACTCTAGCTCGCTTTACAAGAAACACACTCTGCTTTTGAGAAAAGAGCACTCTTCTACACTACTGTGTTTCCTATAGGGCCAGAACAGTGAGCTTGCTCAGAAAAAAAGAACTGTGCTTCCTACACACACGGGCCATATCTAGTTCAACTCTGCTTAGGAAACTGAGAAGAACAGTAGCTCCTCTTCAGTCCAATACACTGTACTTGCTGGGAAGAGACGTGAGGGCTATTTGCACTGTGTATGGCATTGGGAGCACAATAGTGACTTTCCTTACCAGAAAACAACTCTTGCTCGTAGGAACACAAACTGCATGTGATTCCACTCCATTTAGGAATGGGAAACAAACGCTAGCTCGCCTTAAAAGAAACACACTCTGCTTTTGAGAAAAAAGCTCTCATCTACTCTACTGTGTTTCCTATGGGGTCCAAAGAGTGAGCTTGCTCAGAACAAAAAAACTGTGCTTCCTACACACACGGCCATATCTAGTTCAAGTCTGCTTAGGAACCTGACAAGAACAATAGATCCTCTTCAGCCCAATATACTATACTTGCTGCAAACAGACGCCAGTGCTATTTGTACTGTGTACGGCAATGGCAGCGAAATAGTGACTCTTTTTACCAGAAAACAACTCTTGCTCGTAGTACCAGAAACTGCATGGGATTCAACTCCATTTAGGATTGCGAAACAAACGCTAGCTCACCTTACAAGTAACACACTCTGCTTTAGAGAAAAGAGCACTCTTCTGCTCTACTGTGTTTCCTATGGGGTCCAAACAGTGAGCTTGCAAAGAACAAAAGAACTGTGCTTCCTACACACACGGACCATATCTAGTTCAACTCTGCTGAGTAAACTGACAAGAACTGTAGCTCCTATTCAGTCCAATACACTGTACTTGCTGGGAAAAGACGCGAGTGCTATTTGCCTTGTGTAGGGCAATGGGAGCACAATAGTGACATTCCTTACCAGAAAACAACTCTTGCTTGTAGGACCAGAAACTGCATGTGATTCATCTCCATTTAGGACTGGGAAACAAATGCTAGCTCGCCTTACATGAAACACACTCTGCTTTTGAGAAAAGAGCACTCTTCTACTCTACTGTGTTTCCCATAGGGCCAGAACAGTGAGCTTGCTCAGAAAAAAAGAACTGTGCTTCCGACACACACGGGCCATATCTAGTTCAACTCTGCTTAGGAATCTGAGAAGAACAGTAGCGCCTCTTCAGTCCAATACACTGTACTTGCTGGGAACAGATGGGAGGGCTATTTGCACTGTGTATGGCAATGGGAGCACAATAGTGACTTTCCTTACCAGAAAACAACTCTTGCTCGAAGGAACACAAACTGCATGTGATTCCACTCCTTTTAGGAATGGGAAACAAACGCTAGCTCGCCTTAAAAGAAACACACTCTGCTTTTGAGAAAAAAGCACTCTTCTACTCTACTGTGTTTCCTATGGGGTCCGAACAGTGAGCTTGCTCAGAACAAAAGAACTGTGCTTCCTACACACACGGGCCATATCTAGTTCAACTCTGCTTAGGAACCTGACAAGAACAGTAGCTCCTCTTCATTCCAATACACTGTAGTTTCTGGGAACCAACGCATGTGCTATTTGCACTGTGTATCGCAATGGGAGCGCAATAGTGACTTTCCTTACCAGAAAACAACTCTTGCTCATAGGACCAGAAACTGCATGTGATTCCACTCCATTTAGGACTGGAAACAAACGCAAGCTCGCCTTACAAGTAACACACTCTTCTTTTGAGAAAAGAGCACTCTTCTACTCTACTGTGCTTCCTATGGGGTCCGAACAGTGAGCTTGCTCAGAACAAAAGAACTGTGCTTCGTACACACGACCATATCTAGTTCAATTCTGTTTAGGAACCTGGGAAGAACAGTAGATCCTCTTCAGTCCAATAAACTGTACTTGCTGGGAACAGACGCCAGTGCTATTTGTCCTGTGTATGGCAATGGCAGCGCAATAGTGACTCTTCTTACCATAAAACAACTCTTGCTCATAGGACCAGAAACTGCAAGTGTTTCAACTCCATTTAGGACTGGGAAACAAAAGCTAGCTCGCCTTACAAGAAACACACTCTGCTTTAGAAAAAAGAGCACTCTTCTTCTCTACTGTGTTTCCTATGGGGTCCAAACAGTGAGCTTGCTCAGAACAAAAGAACTGTGCTTCCTACACACACGGACCATATCTAGTTCAACTCTGCTTAGTAAACTGACAAGAACAGTAGCTCCTATTCAGTCCAATACACTGTACTTGCTGGGAAAAGACGCGAGTGCTATTTGCCTTGTGTAGGGCAATGGGAGCACAATAGTGACTTTCCT
>NW_026737500.1:0-39000 GCF_949786415.1 Peromyscus eremicus | reverse complement strand
TGGCAATGGCAGCGCAATAGTGACTATTCTTACCATAAAACAACTCTTGCACATAGGACCAGAAACTGCATGTGTTTCACCTCCATTTAGGACTGGGAAACAAACGCTAGCTCGCCTTACAAGATACACACTCTGCTTTAGAGAAAAGAGCATTCTCCTACTCTACTGTGTTTCCTATAGGTCCAGAACAGTGAGCTTGCTCAGAAAAAAAGAACTGTGCTTCCTACACACGGGCCATATCTAGTTCACCTCTGCTTAGGAAACTGACAAGAACAGTAGCTCCTCTTCAGTCCGATACACTGTACTTGCTGGGAACAGACGCGATTGCTATTTGCACTGTATATGGCAATAGGAGTGCAATAGTGACTTTCCTTACCAGAAAACAACTCTTGCTCGTAGGACCAGAAACTGCATGTGATTCAACTCCATTTAGGAGTAGGAAACAAACGCTAGCTCGTCTTACAAGAAACACAGTCGGATTTTGAGAAAAGAGCACTCTTCTACACTACTGTGTTTCCTATGGGGTCCAAACAGTGAGCTTGCTCAGAAGAAAAAAAAATTGTGCTTCCTACACACACGGCTATATCTAGTTCAAGTCTGCTTAGGAACCTGACAAGAACAGTAGATCGTCTTCAGTCCAATACACTGTACTTGCTGGCAACAGACGCCAGTGCTATTTGTCCTGTGTATGGCAATGGCAGCGCAATAGTGACTTTCCTTACCAGAAAACAACTCTTGCTCATAGGACAAGAAACGGCATGATATTCTACTCCATTTAGGACTGGGAAACAAACGCTAGCTCGCCTTACAAGAAACACACTCTGCTTTATAGAAAGGAGCACTCTTCTACTCTACTGTGTTTCCCATAGGGCCAGAACGGTGAACTTGCTCAGAACAAAAGAACTGTGCTTCCCACACACACGGGGCATATCTAGATCAACTCTGCTTAGGAAACTGAAAGACCAGTAGCTCCTCTTCAGTCCGATACACTGTACTTGCTGGGATCAGACGCGAGTGCTATTTGCACTGTGTATGGAAATGGGAGCGCAATAGTGACTTTCCTTAACAGAAAACAACTCTTGCTCGTAGGACCAGAAACTGCATGTGATTCAACTCCATTTAGGACTCGGAAAAAAAACGCTAGCTTGCCTTACAAGAAACATACCCTGCTTTTGAGAAAAGAGCACTCTTCTACTCTACTGTGTTTCCTATAGGGCCAGAACAGTGAGCTTGCTCAGAACATAATAACTGTGCTTCCTACACACACGGGCCGTATCTAGTTCAACTCTGCTTAGGAAACTGACAAGAACAGTAGCTCCTCTTCAGTCTGATACACTGTACTTGCTGGGAACAGACGCCAGTGCTATTTGCACTGTATATGGCAATGGGAGCACAATAGGGACTTTCCTTACCAGAAAACAACTCTTGCTCCTAGGACCAGAAAGTGCATGTGATTCAACTTCATTTAGGACTGGCAAACAAATGCTAGCTTGCCTTACGTGAAACACACTCTGCTTTTGAGAAAAGAGTACTCTTCTACTCTACAGTGTTTCCTATGGGGTCCAAACAGTGAGCTTGCTCAGAACAAAAGAACTGTGCTTCCTACACACATGGGCCATATCTAGGTCAACTCTGCTTAGGAAACTGAAAAGAACAGTAGATCCTCTTCAGTCCAATACACTGTACTTGCTGGGAACACACGCGAGTGCTATTTGCACTGTGTAGGGCAATTGGAGCACAATAGTGACTCGTCTTACCAGAAAACAACTCTTGCTCATAGGACAAAAAACTGCATGTGACTCAACTACATTTAGGACTGAGAAACAAACTCTAGCCCGCCTTACAAGAAACAAACTCTGCTTTTGAGAACAGAACACTCTTCTACTCTACTGTGTTTCCCATAGGGCCAGAACAGTGAGCTTGCTCAGAACAAAAGAACTGTGCTTCCTACACACATGGGCCATATCTAGTTCAATTCTGCTTAGGAAACTGAGAAGAACAGTAGCTCCTCTTCAGTCCAATACACTATGATTGCTAGGAACAGACGGGAGTGCTCTTTGCACTGTGTATGGCAATGGGAGCGCAATAGTGACTTTCCTTACCAGAAAACAACTCTTGCTCGTAGGACCAGAAACTGCATGTGATTCAACTCCATTTAGGACTGGGAAACAAACTCTAGCTCGCTTTACAAGAAACACACTCTGCTTTTGAGAAAAGAGCACTCTTCTACTCTACTGTGTTTCATATGGGGTCCAAACAGTGAGCTTGCTCAGAACAAAAAAAATTGTGCTTCCTACACACACGGCCATATCTAGTTCAAGTCTGCTTAGGAATCTGACAAGAACAGTAGCTCCTCTTCAGTCCAATACACTGTACTTGCTGGCAAAGGATGCCAGTGCTATTTGTCCTGTGTATGGCAATGGCAGCGCAATAGTGATTTTCCTTACCAGAAAACATCTCTTGCTCATAGTACCAGAAACTGCGTGTGTTTCAACTCCATTTAGGACTGGGAAACAAACGCTAGCTCACCTTACAAGAAACACACTCTGATTTAGAAAAAAGAGCACTCTTCTACAATACTGTGTTTCCTATGGGGTCCAAACAGTGAGCTTGCTCAGAACAAAATAACTGTGCTTCCTACACACACGGACCATATGTAGTTCAACTCTGCTTAGGAACCTGACAAGAACAGTAGCTGCTCTTCAGTCCAACACTGTACTTGCTGGGAACAGACGCGAGTGCTATTTGCACTGTGTATGGCAACGGGAGCACAATCGTGACTTTCCTTACCAGAAAACAACTCTTGTTCGTAGGACCAGAAACTGCATGTGATTCAACTCCATTTAGGACTGGGAAACAAACGCTAGCTCGCCTTACGAGAAACACACTCTGCTTTAGAGAAAAGAGCACTCTTCTACTCTACTGTGTTTCCTATAGGCCCAGAACAGTGAGCTTGCTCAGAACATAATAACTGTGCTTCCTACACACACTGGTCATATCTAGTTCAGCTCTGCTTAGGAACCTGACAAGAACAGTAGATCCCCTTTAGTCCAATACACTGTACTTGCTGGGAACAGACGCCAGTACTATTTGTCCTGTGTATGGCAATGCCAGCGCAATAGTGACTATTCTTACCATAAAAGAACTCTTGCTCATAGGACAAGAAACTGCATGTGTTTCACCTCCATTTAGGACTGGGAAACAAACGCTAGTTTGCCTTACAAGATACACACTCTGCTTTAGAGAAAAGAGCATTCTTCTACTCTACTGTGTTTCCTATAGGGCCAGAACAGTGAGCTTGCTCAGAACAAAAGAACTGTGCTTCCTACACACGGGCCATATCTAGTTCAAATCTGCTTAGGAAACTGACAAGAACAGTAGCTCCTCTTCAGTCCGATACACTGTACTTGCTGGGAACAGACGCGAGTGCTATTTGCACTGTATATGGCAATAGGAGTGCAATAGTGACTTTCCTTACCAGAAAACAACTCTTGCTTGTAGGACCAGAAACTGTATGTGATTCAACTCCATTTAGGACTGGGAAACAAACGCTAGCTCGCCTTACAAGAAACACAGTCTGCTTTTGAGAAAAGAGCACTCTTCTACTCTACTGTGTTTCCTATGGGGTCCAAACAGTGAGCTTGCTCAGAACAAAAAAATTGTGCTTCCTACACACACGGCCATATCTAGTTCAAGTCTGCTTAGGAACCTGACAAGAACAGTAGATCCTCTTCAGTCCAATACACTGTACTTGCTGGCAACAGACGCCAGTGCTATTTGTCCTGTGTATGGCAATGGCAGCGAAATAGTGACTTTCCTTACCAGAAAACAACTCTTGCTCCTAGTACATAAAACTGCATGGGATTCAACTCCATTTAGGATTGGGAAACAAATGCTAGCTCGCCTTACAATAAACACACTCTGCTTTAGAGAAAGGAGCACTCTTCTAGTCTACTGTGTTTCCTATGGGGTCCAAACAGTGAGCTTGCTCAGAACAAAAGAACTGTGCTTCCTACACACACGGACCATATGTAGTTCAACTCTGCTTAGGAAACTGACAAGAACAGTAGCTCCTCTTCAGTCCAACACTGTACTTGCTGGGAACAGACGCGAGTGCTATTTGCACTGTGTATGGCAATGGGAGCACAATAGTGACTCGTCTTACCAGAAAACAACTCTTGCTCATAGGACAAATAACTGCATGTGACTCAACTCCATTTAAGACTGGGAAAGAAACTCTAGCTCGCCTTACAAGAAACACACTCTGCTTTTGAGAAAAGAGCACTCTTCTATTCTACTGTGTTTTCCATAGAGCCAGAACGGTGAGCTTGCTCAGAACAAAAGAACTGTGCTTCCTACACACACAGACCATATCTCGTTCAACTCTGCTTAGGAACCTGACAAGAACAGTAGCTCCTCTTCAGTCCAACACTGTACTTGCTGGGAACAGACGCGAGTGCTATTTGCATTGTGTATGGCAATGGGAGCACAATAGTGACTTTCCTTACCAGAAAACAACTCTTGTGCGTAGGACCAGAAACTGCATGTGATTCAACTCCATTTAGGACTAGGAAACAAATGCTAGCTTTTGCTACAAGAAACACACTCTGCTTTAGGGAAAAGAGCACTCTTCTACTCTACTGTGTTTCCTAAAGGGCCAGAACAGTGAGCTTGCTCAGAACATAAGAACTGAGCTTCCAACACACACGGGCCATATCTAGTTCAACTCTGCTTAGGAAACTGACAAGAACAGTAGCTCCTCTTCAGTCCGATACACTGTACTTGCTGGGAACAGACGCCAGTGCTATTTGCACTGTGTATGGCAATGGGAGTGCAATTGTGACTTTCCTTACCAGAACACAACTCTTGCTCATAAGACCAGAAATTACATGTGATTCAACTCCATTTAGGACTGGGAAACAAATGCTACCTCGCCTTACATGAAACACACTCTGCTTTTGAGAAAAGAACACTCTTCTAGTCTACTGTGTTTCCTACAGGGTCCGAACAGTGAGCTTGCTCAGAACAAAAGAACTGTGTTTCCTACACACACGGGTCTTATCTAGTTCAACTCTGCTTAGGAACCTGACAAGAACAGTAGATCCTCTTCAGTCCAATACACTGTACTTGCTGGCAACAGACGCCAGTGCTATTTGTCCTGTGTATGGCAATGGCAGCGCAATAGTGACTTTCCTTACCAGAAAACAACTCTTGCTCATAGTACCAGAAACTTCATGGAATTCAACTCCATTTAGGAACGGGAAACAAACGCTAGCTCGCCTTACAAGAAACAAACTCTGCTTTAGAGAAAGGGGCCCTCTTCTAGTCTACTGTGTTTCCTATAGGGCCAGAACAGTGAGCTTGCTCAGAACATAATAACTGTTCTTCCTACACACACGGGCCATATCTAGTTCAACTCTGCTTAGGAACCTGACAAGAACAGTAGATCCCCTTTAGTCCAATACACTGTACTTGCTGCTAACAGACGCCAGTGCTATTTGTCCTGTGTATGGCAATGGCAGCGCAATAGTGACCATTCTTACCATAAAACAACTCTTGCTCGTAGGACCAGAAACTGTGTGTGTTTCAACTGCATTTAGGACTGGGAAACAAACGCTAGCTCGCCTTACAAGAAACACACTCTGCTTTAGAGAAAGGAGCACTCTTCTACTCTACTGTGTTTCCTATGGGGTCCAAACAGTGAGCTTGCTCAGAACAAAAAAAATTGTGCTTCGTACACACACGGCCATATCTAGTTCCAGTCTGCTTAGGAACCTGACAAGAACAGTAGATCCTCCTCAGTCCAATACACTGTACTTGCTGGCAACAAACGCCAGTGCTATTTGTCCTGTGTATGGCAATGGCAGCGCAATAGTGACTTTCCTTACCAGAAAACAACTCTTGCTCATAGTACCAGAAACTGCATGCGATTCAACTCCATTTAGGACTGGGAAACAAACGCTACCTCGCCTTACAAGAAATACACTCTGCTTTAGAGAAAGAAGCACTCTTCTAGTCTACTGTGTTTCCTATGTGGTCCAAACAGTGAGCTTGCTCAGAACAAAAGAACTGTGCTTCCTACACACACAGACCATATCTCGTTCAACTCTGCTTAGGAACCTGACAAGAACAGTAGCTCCTCTTCAGTCTGATACACTGTACTTGCTGGGAACAGACGCGAGTTCTATTTGCATTGTGTATGGCAATGGGAGCACAATAGTGACTTTCCTTACCAGAAAACAACTCTTGTGCGTAGGACCAGAAACTGCATGTGATTCAACTCCATTTAGGACTAGGAAACAAATGCTAGCTTTCGCTACAAGAAACACACTCTGCTTTAGGGAAAAGAGCACTCTTCTACTCTACTGTGTTTCCTATGGGGTCCGAAAAGCAAGCTTCCTCAGAACAAAAGAACTGTGCTTCCTACACACGGGCCATATCTAGTTCAACTCTGCTTAGGAAACTGACAAGAACAGTAGCACCTCTTCAGTCTGATACACTGTACTTGTTGGGAACAGACGCGAGTGCTATTTGCACTGTGTATGGCAATGGGAGTGCAATAGTGACTTTCCTTACCAGAAAACAACTCTTGCTCATAAGACCAGAAACTGCATGTGATTCAACTCCATTTAGGACTAGGAAACAAATGCTAGCTCAACTTACATGAAACACACTCTGTTTTTGAGAAAAGAGCACTCTTCTACTCTACTGTGTTTCCTATGGGGTCCGAACAGTGAGCTTGCTCAGAACAAAAGAACTGTGCTTCCTACACACACGGGCCATATCTAGTTCAACTCTGCCTAGGAAACAGACAAGAACAGTAGCTCCTCTTCCGTCCAATACACTGTACTTGCGGGGAACAGACGCGAGTGCTATTTGCAGTGTGTATGGCAATTGGAGCACAATAGTGACATGTCTTACCAGAAAACAACTCTTGCTCGTAAGACAAAAAACTGCATGTGACTCAACTCCATTTAGGACTGGGAAACAAACGCTAGTTCGACTTCCAACAAACACACTCTGCTTTTGAGAAAAGAGCACTCTTCTACTCTACTGTGTTTCCTATAGAGCCAGAAGATTGAACTTGCTCAGAACATTAAGACTGTGCTTCCTACACACACGGCCATATCTAGTTCAATTCTGCTTAGGAACCTGACAAGAACAGTAGATCCTCTTCTGTACAATACACTGTACTTGCTGGGAAAAGACGCCAGTGCTATTTGTCCTGTGTATGGCAATGGCAGTGCAATAGTTACTCTTCTTACCATAAAACAACTCTTGCTCGTAGGACTAGAAACTGCATGTGATTCATCTCCATTTAGGACTGGGAAACAAACGCTAGCTCGCCTTACAAGAAATACACTCTGCTTTAGAGAAAGAAGCACTCTTCTAGTCTACTGTGTTTCCTATGGGGTCCAAACAGTGAGCTTGCTCAGAACAAAAGAACTGTGCTTCCTACACACAGGCCATAACTAGTTCAACTCTGCTTAGAAAACTGACAAGAACAGTAGCTCCTCTTCAGTCCGATACACTGTACTTGCTGGGAACAGACGCCAGTGCTATTTGCACTGTGTTTGGCATTGGAGCACAATAGTGACTCGTCTTACCAGAAAACAACTCTTGCTCGTAGGACAAAAAACTGCATGTGATTCAACTCCATTGAGGACTGGGAAACAAACGCTAGCTCGCCTTACAAGAAACACACTCTGCTTTTGAGAAAAGAGCACTCTTCTTCTCTACTGTGTTTCCTATGGGGTCCGAACAGTGAGCTTGCTCAGAACAAAAGAACTGTGCTTCCTACACACACGGCCATATCTAGTTCAATTCTGCTTAGGAACCTGACAAGAACAGTAGATCCTCTTCAGTCCAATACACTGTACTTGCTGGGAACAGACGCCAGTGCTATTTGTCCTGTGTATGGCAATGGCAGTGCAATAGTGACTTTCCTTACCAGAAAACAACTCTTGCTCATAAGACCAGAAACTGCATGAGATTCAACTCCATTTAGGACTGGGAAACAAATGCTAGCTCGCCTTACATGAAACACACTCTGCTTTAGAGAAAAGAGCACTCTTCTGCTCTACTGTGTTTCCTATAGGGCCAGAACACTGAGCTTGCTCAGAACAAAAGGACTGTGCTTCCTACACACAGGGCCATATCTAGTTCAACTCTGCTTAGGAAACTGACAAGAACAGTAGCACCTCTTCAGTCCGAAACACTGTACTTGCTGGGAACAGATGCGAGTGCTATTTGCACTGTGTATGGCTATGGGAGCGCAATAGTGACTTTCCTTACCAGAAAACAACTCTTGCTCGTAAGACCAGAAACTGCATGTGACTTAACTCCATTTAGGACTGGGAAACAAATGCTAGCTCAACTTACATGAAACACACTCTGCTTTTGAGAAAAGAGCACTCTTCTACTCTACTGTGTTTCCTAAGGGGTCCAAACAGTGAGCTTGCTCAGAACAAAAGAACTGTGCTTCCTATACACATGGGCCATATCTAGTTCAACTCTGCTTAGGAAACTGACAAGAACAATAGCTCCTCTTCCTTCCAATACACTGTACTTGCAGGGAACAGACGCTAGTGCTATTTGCACTGTGTATGGCAATTGGAGCACAATAGTAACTTGTCTTACCAGAAAACAACTCTTGCTCATAGGACAAAAAACTGCATGTGACTCAACTCCATTTAGGACTAGGAAACAAACGCTAGCTCGACTTCCAAGAAACACACTCTGCTTTAGGGAAAAGAGCACTCTTTTACTCTAATGTGTTTCCTATAGAGCCAGAAGATTGAACTTGCTCAGAACATTAGAACTGTGCTTCCTACACTCACGGCCATATCTAGTTCAATTCTGCTTAGGAACCTGACAAGAACAGTAGATCCTCTTCTGTACCATACACTGTACTTGCTGGGAACAGACGCCAGTGCTATTTGTCCTGTGTATGGCAAAGGCAGTGCAATAGTGACTCTTCTTACCATAAAACAACTCTTGCTCGTAGGACTAGAAACTGCATGTGATACAACTCCGTTTAGTACTGGGAAACAAACGCTAGCTCGCCTTACAAGAAACA
The DNA here is from genome assembly GCF_949786415.1 of Peromyscus eremicus. Lineage (NCBI taxonomy): Eukaryota > Metazoa > Chordata > Mammalia > Rodentia > Cricetidae > Peromyscus > Peromyscus eremicus. The sequence continues at coordinate 29,921 of NW_026737500.1, read as the reverse complement.
CACTCTGCTTTAGGGAAAAGAGCACTCTTCTACTCTAATGTGTTTCCTATAGGGCCAGAACAGTGAGCTTTCTCAGAAAAAAAGAACTGTGCTTCCTACACACAGGCCATAACTAGTTCAACTCTGCTTAGGAAACTGACAAGAACAGTAGCTCCTCTTCAGTCCGATACACTGTACTTGCTGGGAACAGACGTGAGTGCTATTTGCACTGTGTATGGCAATGGGAGACCAATAGTGACTTTCCTTACGAGAAAACAACTCTTGCTCGTAGGACCAGAAACTGCATGTGATTCAACTCCATTTAGGACTGGGAAACAAATGCTAGCTCGCCTTACAAGAAACACACTCTGCTTTTGAGAAAAGAGCACTCTTCTACTCTACTTTGTTTCCTTTGTTGTCCGAACAGTGAGCTTGCTCAGAACAAAAGAACTGTGCTTTCTACACACACGGGCCATATCTAGTTCAACTCTGCTTAGGAAACATACAAGAACAGTAGCTCCTCTTCAGTCTGATACACTGTACTTGCGGGGAACAGACGCGAGTGCTATTTGCACTGTGTATGGCATTGGAGCACAATAGAGACTCGTCTTACCAGAAAACAACTCTTGCTCGTAGGACAAAAAACTGCATGTGACTCAACTCCATTTAGGACTGGAAACAAACGCTAGCTCGACTTACAAGAAACACACTCTGCTTTTGAGAAAAGAGCACTCTTCTACTCTACTGTGTTTACTATGGGGTCCGAACAGTGAGCTTGCTCAGAACAAAAGAACTGTGCTTCCTACACACACGGCCATATCTAGTTCACTTCTGCTTAGGAACCTGACAAGAACAGTAGATCCTCTTCAGTCCAATACACTGTACTTGCTGGGAACAGACGCCAGTGCTATTTGTCCTGTGTATGGCAATGGCAGCGCAATAGTGACTCATCTTACCAGAAAACAACTCTTGCTTGTAGGACCAGAAACTGCATGTGATTCAACTCCATTTGGGACTGGGAAACAAAAGCTAGCTCACCTTACAAGAAACACACTCTGCTTATGAGAAAAGAGCACTCTTCTACTCTACTGTGTTTCCTATGGGGTCCAAACAGTGAGCTTGCTCAGAACAAAAGAACTGTGCTTCCTACACACACGGGCCATATCTAGTTCAACTCTGCTTAGGAAACTGACAAGAACAATAGCTCCTCTTCCTTCCAATACACTGTACTTGCAGGGAACAGACGCGAGTGCTATTTGCACTGTGTATGGCAATTGGAGCACAATAATGACTTGTCTTACCAGAAAACAACTCTTGCTCGTAGGACAAAAAACTGCATGTGACTCAACTCCATTTAGGACTAGGAAACAAACGCTAGCTCTACTTCCAAGAAACACACTCTGTTTTTGAGAAAAGAGCACTCTTCTACTCTACTGTGTTTCCTATTGAGCCAGAAGAGTGAACTTGCTCAGAACATTAGAACTGTGCTTCCTACACACGGCCATATCTAGTTCAATTCTGCTTAGGAACCTGACAAGAACAGTAGATCCTCTTCTGTGCAATACACTGTACTTGCTGGGAACAGACACCAGTGCTATTTGTCCTGTGTATGGCAATGGCAGCGCAATAGTGACTCTTCTTACCATAAAACAACCCTTGCTCGTAGGAATAGAAACTGCATGTGATTCAACTCCATTTAAGACTGTGAAACAAACGCTAGCTCGACTTCCAAGAAACACACTCTGCTTTTGAGAAAAGAGCACTCTTCTACTCTACTGTGTTTCCTATAGAGCCAGAAGATTGAACTTGCTCAGAACATTAAGACTGTGCTTCCTACACACATGGCCATATCTAGTTCAATTCTCCTTAGGAACCTGACAAGAAGAGTAGATCCTCTTCTGTACAAAACACTGTACTTGCTGGGAACAGACGCCAGTGCTATTTGTCCTGTGTATGGCAATGACAGTACAATAGTGACTCTTCCTACCATAAAACAACTCTTGCTCGTAGGACTAGAAACTGCATGTGATTCATCTCCATTTAGGACTGCGAAACAAACGCTAGCTCGACTTACAAGAAACACACTCTGCTTTAGGGAAAAGAGCACTCTTCTACTCTATTGTGTTTCCTATAGGGCCAGAACAGTGAGCTTTCTCAGAACAAAAGAACTGTGCTTCCTACACACGGGCCATAACTAGTTGAACTCTGCTTAGAAAACTGACAAGAACAGTAGGTCCTCTTCAGTCCGTTACACTGTACTTGCTGGGAACAGACGCGAGTGCTATTTGCAATGTGTATGGCTTGGGAGCACAATAGTGACTTTCCTTAACAGAAAACAACTCTTGCTGGTAGGACCAGAAACTGCATGTGAATCAACTCCATTTAGGACTGGGAAACAAATGCTAGCTCGCCTTACAAGAAACACACTCTGCTTTTGAGAAAAGAGCACACTTCTACTCTACTGTGTTTCCTATGGGGTCCGAACAGTGAGCTTGCTCAGAACAAAAGAACTGTGCTTTCTACTCACACGGGCCATATCTAGTTCAACTCTGCTTAGGAAACAAACAAGAACAGTAGCTCCTCTTCAGTCCGATACACTGTACTTGCGGGGAACAGACGCCAGTTCTATTTGCACTGTGTTTGGCATTGGAGCACAAGAGTGACTCGTCTTACCAGAAAACAACTCTTGCTCTTAGGAAAAAAAACTGCATGTGACTCAACTCCACTTAGGACTGGGAAACAAACGCTAGCTCGACTTACAAGAAACACACTCTCCTTTTGAGAAAAGAGCACTCTTCTACTCTACTGTGTTTCCTATGTGGTCCGAAGAGTGAGCTTGCTCAGAACAAAAGAACTGTGCTTCCTACACACAAGGCCATATCTAGTTCAATTCTGCTTAGGAACCTGACAAGAACAGTAGATCCTCTATAGTCCAATACACTGTATTTGCTGGGAACAGACGCCAGTGCTGTTTGTCCTGTGTATGGCAATGGCAGCTCAATAGTGACTCTTCTTACCAGAAAACAACTCTTGCTTGTAGCACCAGAAACTGCATGTGATTCAACTCCATTTAGGACTGGGAAACAAAAACTGGCTCACCTTACAAGAAACACACTCTGCTTTAGAGAAAAGAGCACTCTTCTACTCTACTGTGTTTCCTATAGGGCCAGAACAGTGAGCTTGCTCAGAACAAAAGAACTGTGCTTCCTACACACGGGCCATATCTAGTTCAACTCTGCTTAGGAAACTGACAAGAACAGTAGCACCTCTTCAGTCTGATACACTGTACTTGCTGGGAACAGACGCGAGTGCTATTTGCACTGTGAATGGCAATGGGAGCACAATAGTGACTTTCCTTACCAGAAAACAACTCTTGTTTGTAGAACCAGAAACTGCATGTGATTCAATTGAATTTAGGACTAGGAAACAAACACTAGCTTGCCTTACAAGAAACACTCTCTGCTTTTGAGAAAAGAGCACTCTTCTACTCTACTGTGTTTCCTATGGGGTCAGAACAGTGAGCTTGCTCAGATCAAAAGAACTGTGCTTCCTACACACATGGGCCATATCTAGTTCAAATCTGCTTAGGAAACTAAAAAGAACAGTAGATCCTCTTCATTCCAATACACTGTACTTGCTGGGAATAGACACGAGTGCTATTTGCGCTTTGTAGGGCAATTGGAGCACAATAGTGTCTCGTCTTACCAGAAAACAACTCTGGCTCATAGGACAAAAAACTGCATTTGACTCAACTACATTTAGGACTGGGAAACAAACTCTAGCTCGCCTTACAAGAAACACACTCTGCTTTTGAGAAAAGAGCACTCTTCTACTCTACTGTGTTTCCTATGGGGTTCAAACAGTGAGCTTGCTCAGAACAAAAAAAATTGTGCTTCCTATACACACGGCCATATCTAGTTCAACTCTGCTTAGGAAACTGACAAGAACAGTAGCTCCTCTTCAGTCCAATACACTGTACTTGCGGGGAAAAGACGCGAGTGCTATTTGCACTGTGTTTGGCAATTGGAGCACAATAGTGACTCGTCTTACCAGAAAACAACTCTTGCTCCTAGGACAAAATCTGCATGTGACTCATCCATTTAGGACTGGGAAACAAACGCTAGCTTACCTTACAAGAAACACACTCTGCTTTTGAGAAAAGAGCACTCTTCTACTCTACTGTGTTTCCTAAGGGGTCTGAACAGTGAGCTTGCTCAGAACAAAAGAACTGTGCTTCCTACACACATGGGCCATATCTAGTTCAACTCTGCTTAGGAAACTGACAAGAACAATAGCTCCTTTTCCTTCCAATACATTGTACATGCAGGGAACAGCCACTAGTGCTATTTGCACTGTGTATGGCAATTGGAGCCCAATAGTAACTTGTCTTACCAGAAAACAACTCTTGCTCATAGGACAAAAAACTGCATGTAACTCAACTCCATTTAGGACTAGGAAACCAACGCTAGCTCGACTTCCAAGAAACACACTCTGCTTTTGAGAAAAGAGCACTCTTTTACTCTACTGTGTTTCCTATAGAGCCAGAAGATTGAATTTGCTCAGAACATTAGAACTGTGCTTCCTACACACACGGCCATATCTAGTTCAATTCTGCTTAGGAACCTGACAAGAACAGTAGATCCTCTTCTGTACAATACACTGTACTTGCTGGGAACAGACGCCAGTGCTATTTGTCCTGTGTATGGCAAAGGCAGTGCAATAGTGACTCTTCTTACCATAAAACAATTCTTGCTCGTAGGACTAGAAACTGCATGTGATTCAACTCCGTTTAGTACTGGGAAACAAACGCTAGCTCGACTTACAAGAAACACACTCTGCTTTTGAGAAAAGAGCACTCTTCTACTCTACTGTGTTTCCTATGTGGTCCGAACAGTGAGCTTGCTCAGAACAAAAGAACTGTGCTTCCTACACACACGGCCATATCTAGTTCACTTCTGCTTAGGAACCTGACAAGAACAGTAGATCCTCTTCAGTCCAATACACTGTACTTGCTGTGAACAGACGCCAGTGCTATTTGTCCTGTGTATGGCAATGGCAGCGCAATAGTGACTCATCTTACCAGAAAACAACTCTTGCTTGTAGGACCAGAAACTGCATGTGATTCAACTCCATTTGGGACTGGGAAACAAAAGCTAGCTCACCTTACAAGAAACACACTCTGCTTTAGAGAAAAGAGCACTCTTCTACTCTACTGTGTTTCCTATAGGGCCAGAACAATGAGCTTGCTCAGAACAAAAGAACTGTGCTTCCTACACACGGGCCATATCTAGTTCAACTCTGCTTAGGAAACTGACAAGAACAGTAGCTCCTCTTCAGTCCGATACACTGTACTTGCTGGGAACAGACACCAGTGCTATTTGTCCTGTGTATATCAATGACAGCGCAATAGTGACTCTTCTTACCAGAAAACAACTCTTGCTCGTAGGACCAGAAACTGCATGTGATTCAACTCTATTTAGGACTGGGAAACAAACTCTAGCTCGCTTTACAAGAAACACACTCTGCTTTTGAGAAAAGAGCACTCTTCTACTCTACTGTGTTTCCTATGTGTTCCGAACAGTGAGCTTCCTCAGAACTAAAAAACTGTGCTTCCTACACACACGGCCATATCTAGTTCAATTCTGCTTAGGAACCTGACAAGAACAGTAGATCCTCTTCAGTCCATTACACTGTACTTGCTGGGAACAGACGCCAGTGCTCTTTGTCCTGTGTATGGCAATGGAAGAGCAATAGTGACTCTTGTTACCATAAAACAACTCTTGCTCGTAAGACTAGAAACTCCATGTGATTCAACTCCATTTAGGACTGGGAAACAAACGCTAGCTCGCCTTACAAGAAACACACTCTGCTTTAGAGAAAAGAGCACTCTTCTACTCTACTGTGTTTCCTATAGGGCCAGAACAGTGAGCTTGCTCAGAACAAAAGAACTGTGCTTCCTACACACACGGGCCATATGTAGTTCAACTCTGCTTAGGAAACTGACAAGAACAGTAGCTCCTCTTCAGTTCCATACACTGTACTTGCTGGGAACAGACGCAAGTGCTATTTGCACTGTGTATGGCAATGGGAGCGCAATAGTGACTTTCCTTACCAGAAAACAACTCTTGCTCGTAGGACCAGAAACTGCATGTGATTCCACTCCATTTAGGACGGGGAAGCAAACGCTAGCTCGCCTTACAAGAAACACACTCTGCTTTTGAGAAAAGAGCATGCTTCTACTCTACTGTGTTTCCTATAGGGCCAGAACAGTGAGCTTGCTCAGAACATATGAACTGTGCTTCCTACACACACGGGCCATATCATGTTCAACTCTGCTTAGGAAACTGACAAGAACAGTAGCTCCTCTTCAGTCCGATACACTGTACCTGCTGGGAACAGACGCGGGAGCGATTTGCACTGTGTATGGCAAGGGGAGCACAATAGTGACTTTCCTTACCAGAAAACAACTCTTGCTCTTAGGACCAGAAACTGCATGTGATTCAACTCCATTTAGGACAGGGAAACAAACGCTAGCTCTCCTTACAAGAAACATACTCTGCTTTTGAGAAAAGAGCACTCTTCTACTCTACTGTGTTTCCTATGGTGTCCGAACAGTGAGCTTGCTCAGAACAAAAGAACTGTGCTTCCTACACACACGGCCATATCTAGTTCAATTCTGCTTAGGAACCTGACAAGAACAGTAGATCCTCTTCAGTCCAATACACTGTACTTGCTGGGAACAGACGCCAGTGCTATTTGTCCTGTGTATGGCAATGGCAGCGCAATAGTGACTCTTCTTACCATAAAACAACTCTTGCTCGTAGGACCAGAAACTGCATGTGATTCAACTCCATTTAGGACTGGGAAACAAACGCTAGCTCGCCTTACAAGAAACACACTCTGCTTTACAGAAAAGAGCACTCTTCTACTCTACTGTGTTTCCTATAGGGCCAGAACAGTGAGATGGCTCAGAACAAAAGAACTGTGCTTCCTACACACGGGCCATATCTAGTTCAACTCTGCTTAGGAAACTGACAAGAACAGTAGCTCCTCTTCAGTCCGATACACTGTATTGCTGGGCACAGATGCGAGTGCTATTTGCACTGTGTATGGCAATGGGAGCGCAATAGTGACTTTCTTTACCAGAAAACAACTCTTGCTCGTAGTAGCAGAAACTGCATGTGATTCAACTCCATTTAGGACTGGGAAACAAATGCTAGCTCGCCTTACATGAAACACACTCTGCTTTTGAGAAAAGAGCACTCTTCTACTCTACTGTGCTTCCTATGGGGTCCGAACAGTGAGCTTGCTCAGAACAAAAGAACTGTGCTTCCTACACACATGGGCAATATCTAGTTCACCTCTGCTTAGGAAACTGAAAAGAACAGTAGATCCTATTCAGTCCAATACACTGTACTTGCTGGGAACAGACGCGAGTGCTATTTGCAATGTGTATGGCAATGGGAGCACAATAGTGACTCGTCTTACCAGAAAACATCTCTTGCTCGTAGGACCAGAAACTGCATGTGTTTGAACTCCATTTCGGACTGGGAAACAAATGCTAGCTTGCCTTACAAGAAACAAACTCTGCTTTTGAGAAAAGAACACTCTTCTACTCTACTGTGTTTCCCATAGGGCCAGAACAGTGAGCTTGCTCAGAACAAAAGAACTGTGCTTCCTACACACACGGGCCATATCTAGTTCAACTCTGCTTAGGAAACTGAGAAGAACAGTAGCTCCTCTTCAGTCCAATACACTATACTTGCTAGGAAGAGAAGGGAGTGCTATTTGCACTGTGTATGGCAATGGGAGCGCAATAGTGACTTTCCTTACCAGAAAACAACTCTTGCTCGTAGGACCAGAAACTGCTTCTGATTCAACTCCATTTAGGACTGGGAAACAAACGCTAGCTCGCCTTACAAGAAACACACTCTGCTTTTGAGAAAAGAGCATTCTTCTACTCTACTGTGTTTCCTATAGGGCCAGAACAGTGAGCTTGCTCAGAACACAATAACTGTGCTTCCTACACACACGGGCCATATCAAGTTCAACTCTGCTTAGGAACCTGACAAGAACAGTAGATACCCTTTAGTCCAATACACTGTACTTGCTGAGAACAGACGCCAGTGCTATTTGTCCTGTGTATGGCAATGGCAGCGCAATAGTGACTATTCTTACCATAAAACAACTCTTGCACATAGGACCAGAAACTGCATGTGTTTCACCTCCATTTAGGACTGGGAAACAAACGCTAGCTCGCCTTACAAGATACACACTCTGCTTTAGAGAAAGAGCATTCTCCTACTCTACTGTGTTTCCTATAGGTCCAGAACAGTGAGCTTGCTCAGAAAAAAAGAACTGTGCTTCCTACACACGGGCCATATCTAGTTCACCTCTGCTTAGGAAACTGACAAGAACAGTAGCTCCTCTTCAGTCCGATACACTGTACTTGCTGGGAACAGACGCGATTGCTATTTGCACTGTATATGGCAATAGGAGTGCAATAGTGACTTTCCTTACCAGAAAACAACTCTTGCTCGTAGGACCAGAAACTGCATGTGATTCAACTCCATTTAGGACTAGGAAACAAACGCTAGCTCGCCTTACAGGAAACACAGTCGGATTTTGAGAAAAGAGCACTCTTCTACTCTACTGTGTTTCCTATGGGGTCCAAACAGTGAGCTTGCTCAGAAGAAAAAAAAATTGTGCTTCCTACACACACGGCCATATCTAGTTCAAGTCTGCTTAGGAACCTGACAAGAACAGTAGATCGTCTTCAGTCCAATACACTGTACTTGCTGGCAACAGACGCCAGTGCTATTTGTCCTGTGTATGGCAATGGCAGCGCAATAGTGACTTTCCTTACCAGAAAACAACTCTTGCTCATAGGACCAGAAACGGCATGATATTCTACTCCATTTAGGACTGGGAAACAAACGCTAGCTCGCCTTACAAGAAACACACTCTGCTTTAGAGAAAGGACCACTCTTCTACTCTACTGTATTTCCTAAGTGGTCCAAACAGTGAGCTTGCTCAGAACAAAAGAACTGTGCTTCCTACACACACGGACCATATGTAGTTCAACTCTGCTTAGGAACCTGACAAAAACAGTAGCTGCTCTTCAGTCCAACACTGTACTTGCAGGGAACAGACGCGAGTGCTATTTGCACTGTGTATGGCAATGGGCGCGCAATAGTGACTTTCCTTACCAGAAAACAACTCTTGTGCGTAGGACCAGAAACTGCATGTGATTCAATTCCATTTAGGACTAGGAAACAAACGCTAGCTTGCCCTACAAGAAACACACTCTGCTTTAGAGAAAAGAACACTCTTCTACTCTACTGTGTTTCCTATAGGGCCAGAACAGTGAGCTTGCTCAGAACAAAAGAACTGAGCTTCCTACGCACACGGGCCATATCTAGTTCAACTCTGCTTAGGAAACTGACAAGAACAGTAGCTCCTCTTCAGTCCGATACACTGTACTTGCTGGGAACCGACGCCAGGGCTATTTGCACTGTGTATGGCAATGGGAGCACAATAGTGACTAGCCTTACCAGAAAACAACTCTTGCTCGTAGGACAAAAAACTGCATGTGACTCAACTCCATTTAGGACTGGGAAACAAACTCTAGCTCGCCTTACAAGAAACACACTCTGCTTTTGAGAAAAGAGCACTCTTCTACTCTACTGTGTTTCCCATAGGGCCAGAACGGTGAACTTGCTCAGAACAAAAGAACTGTGCTTCCTACACACACGTGGCATATCTAGTTCAATTCTGCTTAGGAAACTGACAAGAACAGTAGCTCCTCTTCAGTCCAATACACTGTACTTGCTGGCAACAGATGCCAGTGCTATTTGTCCTGTGTATGGCAATGGCAGCGCAATAGTGACTTTCCTTACCAGAAAACAACTCTTGCTCATAGTACCAGAAACTGCATGTGTTTCAACTCCATTTAGGACTGGGAAACAAATGCTAGCTCGCCTTACAAGAAATACACTCTGCTTTAGAGAAAGAAGCACTCTTCTAGTCTACTGTGTTTCCTATGGGGTCCAAACAGTGAGCTTGCTCAGAACAAAAGAACTGTGCTTCCTACACACACAGACCATATCTCGTTCAACTCTGCTTAGGAACCTGACAAGAACAGTAGCTCCTCTTCAGTCTGATACACTGTACTTGCTGGGAACAGACGCGAGTGCTATTTGCATTGTGTATGGCAATGGGAGCACAATAGTGACTTTCCTTACCAGAAAACAACTCTTGTGCGTAGGACCAGAAACTGCATGTGATTCAACTCCATTTAGGACTAGGAAACAAATGCTAGCTTTCGCTACAAGAAACACACTCTGCTTTAGGGAAAAGAGCACTCTTCTACTCTACTGTGTTTCCTATGGGGTCCGAAAAGCAAGCTTCCTCAGAACAAAAGAACTGTGCTTCCTACACACGGGCCATATCTAGTTCAACTCTGCTTAGGAAACTGACAAGAACAGTAGCACCTCTTCAGTCTGATACACTGTACTTGCTGGGAACAGGCGCGAGTGCTATTTGCACTGTGTATGGCAATGGGAGTGCAATAGTGACTTTCCTTACCAGAAAACAACTCTTGCTCGTAAGACCAGAAACTGCATGTGATTCAACTCCATTTAGGACTAGGAAACAAATGCTAGCTCAACTTACATGAAACACACTCTGTTTTTGAGAAAAGAGCACTCTTCTACTCTACTGTGTTTCCTATGGGGTCCGAACAGTGAGCTTGCTCAGAACAAAAGAACTGTGCTTCCTACACACACGGGCCATATCTAGTTCAACTCTGCCTAGGAAACAGACAAGAACAGTAGCTCCTCTTCCGTCCAATACACTGTACTTGCGGGGAACAGACGCGAGTGCTATTTGCAGTGTGTATGGCAATTGGAGCACAATAGTGACATGTCTTACCAGAAAATAACTCTTGCTCGTAAGACAAAAAACTGCATGTGACTCAACTCCATTTAGGACTGGGAAACAAACGCTAGTTCGACTTCCAAGAAACACACTCTGCTTTTGAGAAAAGAGCACTCTTCTACTCTACTGTGTTTCCTATAGAGCCAGAAGATTGAACTTGCTCAGAACATTAAGACTGTGCTTCCTACACACACGGCCATATCTAGTTCAATTCTGCTTAGGAACCTGACAAGAACAGTAGATCCTCTTCTGTACAATACACTGTACTTGCTGGGAAAAGACGCCAGTGCTATTTGTCCTGTGTATGGCAATGGCAGTGCAATAGTTACTCTTCTTACCATAAAACAACTCTTGCTCGTAGGACTAGAAACTGCATGTGATTCATCTCCATTTAGGACAGGGAAACAAACGCTAGCTCGCCTTACAAGAAATACACTCTGCTTTAGAGAAAGAAGCACTCTTCTAGTCTACTGTGTTTCCTATGGGGTCCAAACAGTGAGCTTGCTCAGAACAAAAGAACTGTGCTTCCTACACACACAGACCATATCTCGTTCAACTCTGCTTAGGAACCTGACAAGAACAGTAGCTCCTCTTCAGTCCAACACTGTACTTGCTGGGAACAGACGCGAGTGCTATTTGCATTGTGTATGGCAATGGGAGCACAATAGTGACTTTCCTTACCAGAAAACAACTCTTGTGCGTAGGACCAGAAACTGCATGTGATTCAACTCCATTTAGGACTAGGAAACAAATGCTAGCTTTTGCTACAAGAAACACACTCTGCTTTAGGGAAAAGAGCACTCTTCTACTTTACTGTGTTTCCTAAAGGGCCAGAACAGTGAGCTTGCTCAGAACATAAGAACTGAGCTTCCAACACACACGGGCCATATCTAGTTCAACTCTGCTTAGGAAACTGACAAGAACAGTAGCTCCTCTTCAGTCCGATACACTGTACTTGCTGGGAACAGACGCGAGTGCTATTTGCACTGTGTATGGCAATGGGAGTGCAATAGTGACTTTCCTTACCAGAACACAACTCTTGCTCATAAGACGAGAAATTACATGTGATTCAACTCCATTTAGGACTGGGAAACAAATGCTACCTCGCCTTACATGAAACACACTCTGCTTTTGAGAAAAGAACACTCTTCTAGTCTACTGTGTTTCCTACGGGGTCCGAACAGTGAGCTTGCTCAGAACAAAAGAACTGTGTTTCCTACACACACGGGTCTTATCTAGTTCAACTCTGCTTAGGAACCTGACAAGAACAGTAGATACCCTTTAGTCCAATACACTGTACTTGCTGGGAACAGACGCCAGTGCTATTTGTCCTGTGTATGGCAATAGCAGCGCATTATTGACTATTCTTACCATAAAACAACTCTTGCTCATAGGACCAGAAACTGCATGTGTTTCAACTCCATTTAGGACTGGGAAACAAACTCTAGCTCGCCTTACAAGAAACACACTCTGCTTTAGAGAAAAGAGCACTCTTCTACTCTACTGTGTTTCCTATAGGGCCAGAACGGTGAGCTTGCTCAGAACAAAAGAACTGTGCTTCCTACACACACGGACCATATGTAGTTCAACTCTGCTTAGGAAACTGACAAGAACAGTAGCTCCTCTTCAGTCCAACACTGTACTTGCTGGGAACAGACGCGAGTGCTATTTGCACTGTGTATGGCAATGGGAGCACAATAGTGACTCGTCTTACCAGAAAACAACTCTTGCTCATAGGACAAAAAACTGCATGTGACTCAACTCCATTTAAGACTGGGAAAGAAACTCTAGCTCGCCTTACAAGAAACACACTCTGCTTTTGAGAAAAGAGCACTCTTCTATTCTACTGTGTTTTCCATAGAGCCAGAACGGTGAGCTTGCTCAGAACAAAAAAAACTGTGCTTCCTACACACACGGGCCATATCTAGTTCAACTCTGCTTAGGAAACTGACAAGAACAGGAGCTCCTCTTCAGTCCGATACACTGTACTTGCTAGGAACAGACGAGAGTGCTATTTGCACTGAGTATGGCAATGGGAGCGCAATAGTGACTTTCCTTACCAGAAAAAAACTCTTGCTCGTAGGACCAGAAACTGCATGTGATTCAACTCCATTTAGGACTGGGAAACAAACGCTAGCTCGCCTTACAAGAAACACACTCTGCTTTTGAGAAAAGAGCACTCTTCTACTCTACTGTATTTCCTATGGAGTGCAAACAGTGAGCTTGCTCAGAACAAAAAAAATTGTGCTCCCTATACACACGGCCATATCTAGTTCAAGTCTGCTTAGGAACCTGACAAGAACAGTAGATCCTCTTCAGTCCAATACACTGTACTTGCTGGCAACAGACGCCAGTGCTATTTGTCCTGTGTATGGCAATGGCAGCGCAATAGTGACTTTCCTTACCAGAAAACAACTCTTGCTCATAGTACCAGAAACTTCATGGAATTCAACTCCATTTAGGAACGGGAAACAAACGCTAGCTCGCCTTACAAGAAACAAACTCTGCTTTAGAGAAAGGAGCCCTCTTCTAGTCTACTGTGTTTCCTATAGGGCCAGAACAGTGAGCTTGCTCAGAACATAATAACTGTTCTTCCTACACACACGGGCCATATCTAGTTCAACTCTGCTTAGGAACCTGACAAGAACAATAGATCCCCTTTAGTCCAATACACTGTACTTGCTGCTAACAGACGCCAGTGCTATTTGTCCTGTGTATGGCAATGGCAGCGCAATAGTGACCATTCTTACCATAAAACAACTCTTGCTCGTAGGACCAGAAACTGCGTGTGTTTCAACTGCATTTAGGGCTGGGAAACAAACGCTAGCTTGCCTTACAAGAAACACACTCTGCTTTAGAGAAAGGAGCACTCTTCTACTCTACTGTGTTTCCTATGGGGTCCAAACAGTGAGCTTGCTCAGAACAAAAAAAATTGTGCTTCCTACACACACGGCCATATCTAGTTCAAGTCTGCTTAGGAACCTGACAAGAACAGTAGATCCTCCTCAGTCCAATACACTGTACTTGCTGGCAACAAACGCCAGTGCTATTTGTCCTGTGTATGGCAATGGCAGCGCAATAGTGACTTTCCTTACCAGAAAACAACTCTTGCTCATAGTACCAGAAACTGCATGCGATTCAACTCCATTTAGGACTGGGAAACAAACGCTACCTCGCCTTACAAGAAATACACTCTGCTTTAGAGAAAGAAGCACTCTTCTAGTCTACTGTGTTTCCTAAGTGGTCCAAACAGTGAGCTTGCTCAGAACAAAAGAACTGTGCTTCCTACACACACAGACCATATCTCGTTCAACTCTGCTTAGGAACCTGACAAGAACAGTAGCTCCTCTTCAGTCTGATACACTGTACTTGCTGGGAACAGACGCGAGTGCTATTTGCATTGTGTATGGCAATGGGAGCACAATAGTGACTTTCCTTACCAGAAAACAACTCTTGTGCGTAGGACCAGAAACTGCATGTGATTCAACTCCATTTAGGACTAGGAAACAAATGCTAGCTTTCGCTACAAGAAACACACTCTGCTTTAGGGAAAAGAGCACTCTTCTACTCTACTGTGTTTCCTATGGGGTCCGAAAAGCAAGCTTCCTCAGAACAAAAGAACTGTGCTTCCTACACACGGGCCATATCTAGTTCAACTCTGCTTAGGAAACTGACAAGAACAGTAGCACCTCTTCAGTCTGATACACTGTACTTGCTGGGAACAGACGCGAGTGCTATTTGCACTGTGTATGGCAATGGGAGTGCAATAGTGACTTTCCTTACCAGAAAACAACTCTTGCTCGTAAGACCAGAAACTGCATGTGATTCAACTCCATTTAGGACTAGGAAACAAATGCTAGCTCAACTTACATGAAATACACTCTGTTTTTGAGAAAAGAGCACTCTTCTACTCTACTGTGTTTCCTATGGGGTCCGAACAGTGAGCTTGCTCAGAACAAAAGAACTGTGCTTCCTACACACACGGGCCATATCTAGTTCAACTCTGCCTAGGAAACAGACAAGAACAGTAGCTCCTCTTCCGTCCAATACACTGTACTTGCGGGGAACAGACGCGAGTGCTATTTGCAGTGTGTATGGCAATTGGAGCACAATAGTGACATGTCTTACCAGAAAACAACTCTTGCTCGTAAGACAAAAAACTGCATGTGACTCAACTCCATTTAGGACTGGGAAACAAACGCTAGTTCGACTTCCAAGAAACACACTCTGCTTTTGAGAAAAGAGCACTCTTCTACTCTACTGTGTTTCCTATAGCGCCAGAAGATTGAACTTGCTCAGAACATTAAGACTGTGCTTCCTACACACACGGCCATATCTAGTTCAATTCTGCTTAGGAACCTGACAAGAACAGTAGATCCTCTTCTGTACAATACACTGTACTTGCTGGGAAAAGACGCCAGTGCTATTTGTCCTGTGTATGGCAATGGCAGTGCAATAGTTACTCTTCTTACCATAAAACAACTCTTGCTCGTAGGACTAGAAACTGCATGTGATTCATCTCCATTTAGGACTGGGAAACAAACGCTAGCTCGCCTTACAAGAAATACACTCTGCTTTAGAGAAAGAAGCACTCTTCTAGTCTACTGTGTTTCCTATGGGGTCCAAACAGTGAGCTTGCTCAGAAAAAAAGAACTGTGCTTCCTACACACACAGACCATATCTCGTTCAACTCTGCTTAGGAACCTGACAAGAACAGTAGCTCCTCTTCAGTCCGATACACTGTACTTGCGGGGAACAGACGCCAGTGCTATTTGCACTGTGTTTGGCATTGGAGCACAATAGTGACTCGTCTTACCAGAAAACAACTCTTGCTCGTAGGACAAAAAACTGCATGTGATTCAACTCCATTGAGGACTGGGAAACAAACGCTAGCTCGCCTTACAAGAAACACACTCTGCTTTTGAGAAAAGAGCACTCTTCTACTCTACTGTGTTTCCTATGGGGTCCGAACAGTGAGCTTGCTCAGAACAAAAGAACTGTGCTTTCTACACACACGGCCATATCTAGTTCAATTCTGCTTAGGAACCTGACAAGAACAGTAGATCCTCTTCAGTCCAATACACTGTACTTGCTGGGAACAGACGCCAGTGCTATTTGTCCTGAGTATGGCAATGGCAGTGCAATAGTGACTTTCCTTACCAGAAAACAACTCTTGCTCGTAAGACCAGAAACTGCATGAGATTCAACTCCATTTAGGACTGGGAAACAAATGCTAGCTCGCCTTACATGAAACACACTCTGCTTTAGAGAAAAGAGCACTCTTCTACTCTACTGTGTTTCCTATAGGGCCAGAACACTGAGCTTGCTCAGAACAAAAGGACTGTGCTTCCTACACAGAGGGCCATATCTAGTTCAACTCTGCTTAGGAAACTGACAAGAACAGTAGCACCTCTTCAGTCCGATACACTGTACTTGCTGGGAACAGACGCGAGTGCTATTTGCACTGTGTATGGCTATGGGAGCGCAATAGTGACTTTCCTTACCAGAAAACAACTCTTGCTCGTAAGACCAGAAACTGCATGTGACTTAACTCCATTTAGGACTGGGAAACAAATGCTAGCTCGCCTTACATGAAACACACTCTGCTTTTGAGAAAAGAGCACTCTTCTACTCTACTGTGTTTCCTAAGGGGTCCAAACAGTGAGCTTGCTCAGAACAAAAGAACTGTGCTTCCTATACACATGGGCCATATCTAGTTCAACTCTGCTTAGGAAACTGACAAGAACAATAGCTCCTCTTCCTTCCAATACACTGTACTTGCAGGGAACAGACGCTAGTGCTATTTGCACTGTGCATGGCAATTGGAGCACAATAGTAACTTGTCTTACCAGAAAACAACTCTTGCTCATAGGACAAAAAACTGCATGTGACTCAACTCCATTTAGGACTAGGAAACAAACGCTAGCTCGACTTCCAAGAAACACACTCTGCTTTTGAGAAAAGAGCACTCTTTTACTCTAATGTGTTTCCTATAGAGCCAGAAGATTGAACTTGCTCAGAACATTAGAACTGTGCTTCCTACACTCACGGCCATATCTAGTTCAATTCTGCTTAGGAACCTGACAAGAACAGTAGATCCTCTTCTGTACCATACACTGTACTTGCTGGGAACAGACGCCAGTGCTATTTGTCCTGTGTATGGCAAAGGCAGTGCAATAGTGACTCTTCTTACCATAAAACAACTCTTGCTCGTAGGACTAGAAACTGCATGTGATACAACTCCGTTTAGTACTGGGAAACAAACGCTAGCTCGCCTTACAAGAAACACACTCTGCTTTAGGGAAAAGAGCACTCTTCTACTCTAATGTGTTTCCTATAGGGCCAGAACAGTGAGCTTTCTCAGAAAAAAAGAACTGTGCTTCCTACACACAGGCCATAACTAGTTCAACTCTGCTTAGGAAACTGACAAGAACAGTAGCTCCTCTTCAGTCCGATACACTGTACTTGCTGGGAACAGACGTGAGTGCTATTTGCACTGTGTATGGCAATGGGAGAGCAATAGTGACTTTCCTTACGAGAAAACAACTCTTGCTCGTAGGACCAGAAACTGCATGTGATTCAACTCCATTTAGGACTGGGAAACAAATGCTGGCTCGCCTTACAAGAAACACACTCTGCTTTTGAGAAAAGAGCACTCTTCTACTCTACTGTGTTTCCTTTGTTGTCCGAACAGTGAGCTTGCTCAGAACAAAAGAACTGTGCTTTCTACACTCACGGGCCATATCTAGTTCAACTCTGCTTAGGAAACAAACAAGAACAGTAGCTCCTCTTCAGTCTGATACACTGTACTTGCGGGGAACAGACGCGAGTGCTATTTGCACTTTGTATGGCATTGGAGCACAATAGAGACTCGTCTTACCAGAAAACAACTCTTGCTCATAGGACAAAAAACTGCATGTGACTCAACTCCATTTAGGACTGGAAACAAACGCTAGCTCGACTTACAAGAAACACACTCTGCTTTTGAGAAAAGAGCACTCTTCTACTCTACTGTGTTTACTATGGGGTCCGAACAGTGAGCTTGCTCAGAACAAAAGAACTGTGCTTCCTACACACACGGCCATATCTAGTTCACTTCTGCTTAGGAACCTGACAAGAACAGTAGACCCTCTTCAGTCCAATACACTGTACTTGCTGGGAACAGACGCCAGTGCTATTTGTCCTGTGTATGGCAATGGCCGCGCAATAGTGACTCATCTTACCAGAAAACAACTCTTGCTTGTAGGACCAGAAACTGCATGTGATTCAACTCCATTTGGGACTGGGAAACAAAAGCTAGCTCACCTTACAAGAAACACACTCTGCTTATGAGAAAAGAGCACTCTTCTACTCTACTGTGTTTCCTATGGGGTCCAAAGAGTGAGCTTGCTCAGAACAAAAGAACTGTGCTTCCTACACACACGGGCCATATCTAGTTCAACTCTGCTTAGGAAACTGACAAGAACAATAGCTCCTCTTCCTTCCAATACACTGTACTTGCAGGGAACAGACGCGAGTGCTATTTGCACTGTGTATGGCAATTGGAGCACAATAATGACTTGTCTTACCAGAAAACAACTCTTGCTCGTAGGACAAAAAACTGCATGTGACTCAACTCCATTTAGGACTAGGAAACAAACGCTAGCTCTACTTCCAAGAAACACACTCTGTTTTTGAGAAAAGAGCACTCTTCTACTCTACTGTGTTTCCTATTGAGCCAGAAGAGTGAACTTGCTCAGAACATTAGAACTGTGCTTCCTACACACGGCCATATCTAGTTCAATTCTGCTTAGGAACCTGACAAGAACAGTAGATCCTCTTCTGTGCAATACACTGTACTTGCTGGGAACAGACACCAGTGCTATTTGTCCTGTGTATGGCAATGGCAGCGCAATAGTGACTATTCTTACCATAAAACAACCCTTGCTCGTAGGAATAAAAACTGCATGTGATTCAACTCCATTTAAGACTGGGAAACAAACGCTAGCTCGACTTCCAAGAAACACACTCTGCTTTTGAGAAAAGAGCACTCTTCTACTCTACTGTGTTTCCTATAGAGCCAGAAGATTGAACTTGCTCAGAACATTAAGACTGTGCTTCCTACACACACGGCCATATCTACTTCAATTCTCCTTAGGAACCTGACAAGAACAGTAGATCCTCTTCTGTACAAAACACTGTACTTGCTGGGAACAGACACCAGTGCTATTTGTCCTGTGTATGGCAATGACAGTACAATAGTGACTCTTCTTACCATAAAACAACTCTTGCTCGTAGGACTAGAAACTGCATGTGATTCATCTCCATTTAGGACTGGGAAACAAACGCTAGCTCGACTTACAAGAAACACACTCTGCTTTAGGGAAAAGAGCACTCTTCTACTCTATTGTGTTTTTTATAGGGCCAGAACAGTGAGCTTTCTCAGAACAAAAGAACTGTGCTTCCTACACACGGGCCATAACTAGTTGAACTCTGCTTAGAAAACTGACAAGAACAGTAGGTCCTCTTCAGTCCGTTACACTGTACTTGCTGGGAACAGACGCGAGTGCTATTTGCACTGTGTATGGCTTGGAAGCACAATAGTGACTTTCCTTACCAGAAAACAACTCTTGCGGGTAGGACCAGAAACTGCATGTGAATCAACTCCATTTAGGACTGGGAAACAAATGCTAGCTCGCCTTACAGGAAACACACTCTGCTTTTGAGAAAAGAGCACTCTTCTACTCTACTGTGTTTCCTATGGGGTCCGAACAGTGAGCTTGCTCAGAACAAAAGAACTGTGCTTTCTACTCACACGGGCCATATCTAGTTCAACTCTGCTTAGGAAACAAACAAGAACAGAAGCTCCTCTTCAGTCCGATACACTGTACT
Organism: Peromyscus eremicus; assembly: GCF_949786415.1. Classification (NCBI taxonomy): domain Eukaryota; kingdom Metazoa; phylum Chordata; class Mammalia; order Rodentia; family Cricetidae; genus Peromyscus; species Peromyscus eremicus. The sequence goes on along the minus strand of NW_026737500.1, from coordinate 10,133 downwards.
TGCGGGGAACAGACGCCAGTTCTATTTGCACTGTGTTTGGCATTGGAGCACAAGAGTGACTCGTCTTACCAGAAAACAACTCTTGCTCGTAGGAAAAAAAACTGCATGTGACTCAACTCCACTTAGGACTGGGAAACAAACGCTAGCTCGACTTACAAGAAACACACTCTGCTTTTGAGAAAAGAGCACTCTTCTACTCTACTGTGTTTCCTATGTGGTCCGAAGAGTGAGCTTGCTCAGAACAAAAGAACTGTGCTTCCTACACACAAGGCCATATCTAGTTCAATTCTGCTTAGGAACCTGACAAGAACAGTAGATCCTCTATAGTCCAATACACTGTATTTGCTGGGAACAGACGCCAGTGCTGTTTGTCCTGTGTATGGCAATGGCAGCTCAATAGTGACTCTTCTTACCAGAAAACAACTCTTGCTTGTAGGACCAGAAACTGCATGTGATTCAACTCCATTTAGGACTGGGAAACAAAAACTGGCTCACCTTACAAGAAACACACTCTGCTTTAGAGAAAAGAGCACTCTTCTACTCTACTGTGTTTCCTATAGGGCCAGAACAGTGAGCTTGCTCAGAACAAAAGAATTGTGCTTCCTACACACGGGCCATATCTAGTTCAACTCTGCTTAGGAAACTGACAAGAACAGTAGCACCTCTTCAGTCCGATACACTGTACTTGCTGGGAACAGACGCGAGTGCTATTTGCAATGTGAATGGCAATGGGAGCACAATAGTGACTTTCCTTACCAGAAAACAACTCTTGTTTGTAGAACCAGAAACTGCATGTGATTCAATTGAATTTAGGACTAGGAAACAAACACTAGCTTGCCTTACAAGAAACACTCTCTGCTTTTGAGAAAAGTGCACTCTTCTACTCTACTGTGTTTCCTATGGGGTCAGAACAGTGAGCTTGCTCAGATCAAAAGAACTGTGCTTCCTACACACATGGGCCATATCTAGTTCAAATCTGCTTAGGAAACTAAAAAGAACAGTAGATCCTCTTCATTCCAATACACTGTACCTGCTGGGAATAGACACGAGTGCTATTTGCAATTTGTAGGGCAATTGGAGCACAATAGTGTCTCGTCTTACCAGAAAACAACTCTGGCTCATAGGACAAAAAACTGCATTTGACTCAACTACATTTAGGACTGGGAAACAAACTCTAGCTCGCCTTACAAGAAACACACTCTGCTTTTGAGAAAAGAGCACTCTTCTACTCTACTGTGTTTCCTATGGGGTTCAAACAGTGAGCTTGCTCAGAACAAAAAAAATTGTGCTTCCTATACACACGGCCATATCTAGTTCAACTCTGCTTAGGAAACTGACAAGAACAGTAGCTCCACTTCAGTCCAATACACTGTACTTGCGGGGAAAAGACGCGAGTGCTATTTGCACTGTGTTTGGCAATTGGACCACAATAGTGACTCGTCTTACCAGAAAACAACTCTTGCTCCTAGGACAAAATCTGCATGTGACTCATCCATTTAGGACTGGGAAACAAACGCTAGCTCACCTTACAAGAAACACACTCTGCTTTTGAGAAAAGAGCACTCTTCTACTCTACTGTGTTTCCTAAGGGGTCCGAACAGTGAGCTTGCTCAGAACAAAAGAACTGTGCTTCCTACACACATGGGCCATATCTAGTTCAACTCTGCTTAGGAAACTGACAAGAACAATACCTCCTCTTCCTTCCAATACACTGTACTTGCAGGGAACAGCCGCTAGTGCTATTTGCACTGTGTATGGCAATTGGAGCCCAATAGTAACTTGTCTTACCAGAAAACAACTCTTGCTCATAGGACAAAAAACTGCATGTAACTCAACTCCATTTAGGACTAGGAAACCAACGCTAGCTCGACTTCCAAGAAACACACTCTGCTTTTGAGAAAAGAGCACTCTTCTACTCTACTGTGTTTCCTAAGGGGTCCGAACAGTGAGCTTGCTCAGAACAAAAGAACTGTGCTTCCTACACACATGGGCCATATCTAGTTCAATTCTGCTTAGGAACCTGACAAGAACAGTAGATCCTCTTCTGTACAATACACTGTACTTGCTGGGAACAGACACCAGTGCTATTTGTCCTGTGTATGGCAAAGGCAGTGCAATAGTGACTCTTCTTACCATAAAACAATTCTTGCTCGTAGGACTAGAAACTGCATGTGATTCAACTCCGTTTAGTACTGGGAAACAAACGCTAGCTCGACTTACAAGAAACACACTCTGCTTTTGAGAAAAGAGCACTCTTCTACTCTACTGTGTTTCCTACGTGGTCCGAACAGTGAGCTTGCTCAGAACAAAAGAACTGTGCTTCCTACACACACGGCCATATCTAGTTCACTTCTGCTTAGGAACCTGACAAGAACAGTAGATCCTCTTCAGTCCAATACACTGTACTTGCTGGGAACAACGCCAGTGCTCTTTGTCCTGTGTATGGCAATGGCAGCGCAATAGTGACTCATCTTACCAGAAAACAACTCTTGCTTGTAGGACCAGAAACTGCATGTGATTCAACTCCATTTTGGACTGGGAAACAAAAGCTAGCTCACCTTACAAGAAACACACTCTGCTTTAGAGAAAAGAGCACTCTTCTACTCTACTGTGTTTCCTATAGGGCCAGAACAATGAGCTTGCTCAGAACAAAAGAACTGTGCTTCCTACACACGGGCCATATCTAGTTCAACTCTGCTTAGGAAACTGACAAGAACAGTAGCTCCTCTTCAGTCCGATACACTGTACTTGCTGGGAACAGACACCAGTGCTATTTGTCCTGTGTATATCAATGACAGCGCAATAGTGACTCTTCTTACCAGAAAACAACTCTTGCTCGTAGGACCAGAAACTGCATGTGATTCAACTCTATTTAAGACTGGGAAACAAACTCTAGCTCGCTTTACAAGAAACACACTCTGCTTTTGAGAAAAGAGCACTCTTCTACTCTACTGTGTTTCCTATGGGGTCCGAACAGTGAGCTTGCTCAGAACAAAAGAACTGTGCTTCCTACACACACGGGCCATATCTAGTTCAACTCTGCTTAGGAAACTGACAAGAACACTAGCTCCTCTTCAGTCCAATACACTGTACTTTCAGGAACAGACGCGAGTGCTATTTGCACTGTGTACGGCAATTGGAGCACAATAGTGACTTGTCTTAACAGAAGACAACTCTTGCTCGTAGGACAAAAAACTGCATGTGACTCAACTCCATTTAGGACTGGGAAACAAACGCTAGCTCGACTTCCAAGAAACACACTCTGCTTTTGAGAAAAGAGCACTCTTCTACTCTACTGTGTTTCCTATGTGTTCCGAAGAGTGAGCTTCCTCAGAACTAAAAAACTGTGCTTCCTACACACACGGCCATATCTAGTTCAATTCTGCTTAGGAACCTGACAAGAACAGTAGATCCTCTTCAGTCCATTACACTGTACTTGCTGGGAACAGACGCCAGTGCTCTTTGTCCTGTGTATGGCAATGGAAGAGCAATAGTGACTCTTGTTACCATAAAACAACTCTTGCTCGTAAGACTAGAAACTCCATGTGATTCAACTCCATTTAGGACTGGGAAACAAACGCTAGCTCGCCTTACAAGAAACACACTCTGCTTTAGAGAAAAGAGCACTCTTCTACTCTACTGTGTTTCCTATAGGGCCAGAACAGTGAGCTTGCTCAGAACAAAAGAACTGTGCTTCCTACACACACGGGCCATATGTAGTTCAACTCTGCTTAGGAAACTGACAAGAACAGTAGCTCCTCTTCAGTTCCATACACTGTACTTGCTGGGAACAGACGCAAGTGCTATTTGCACTGTGTATGGCAATGGGAGTGCAATAGTGACTTTCCTTACCAGAAAACAACTCTTGCTCGTAGGACCAGAAACTGCATGTGATTCCACTCCATTTAGGACGGGGAAGCAAACGCTAGCTCGCCTTACAAGAAACACACTCTGCTTTTGAGAAAAGAGCATGCTTCTACTCTACTGTGTTTCCTATAGGGCCAGAACAGTGAGCTTGCTCAGAACATATGAACTGTGCTTCCTACACACACGGGCCATATCATGTTCAACTCTGCTTAGGAAACTGACAAGAACAGTAGCTCCTCTTCAGTCCGATACACTGTACTTGCTGGGAACAGACGCGGGAGCGATTTGCACTGTGTATGGCAAGGGGAGCACAATAGTGACTTTCCTTACCAGAAAACAACTCTTGCTCTTAGGACCAGAAACTGCATGTGATTCAACTCCATTTAGGACAGGGAAACAAACGCTAGCTCTCCTTACAAGAAACATACTCTGCTTTTGAGAAAAGAGCACTCTTCTACTCTACTGTGTTTCCTATGGTGTCCGAACAGTGAGCTTGCTCAGAACAAAAGAACTGTGCTTCCTACACACACGGCCATATCTAGTTCAATTCTGCTTAGGAACCTGACAAGAACAGTAGATCCTCTTCAGTCCAATACACTGTACTTGCTGGGAACAGACGCCAGTGCTATTTGTCCTGTGTATGGCAATGGCAGCACAATAGTGACTCTTCTTACCATAAAACAACTCTTGCTCGTAGGACCAGAAACTGCATGTGATTCAACTCCATTTAGGACTGGGAAACAAACGCTAGCTCGCCTTACAAGAAACACACTCTGCTTTACAGAAAAGAGCACTCTTCTACTCTACTGTGTTTCCTATAGGGCCAGAACAGTGAGATGGCTCAGAACAAAAGAACTGTGCTTCCTACACACGGGCCATATCTAGTTCAACTCTGCTTAGGAAACTGACAAGAACAGTAGCTCCTCTTCAGTCCGATACACTGTATTGCTGGGAACAGATGCGAGTGCTATTTGCACTGTGTATGGCAATGGGAGCGCAATAGTGACTTTCTTTACCAGAAAACAACTCTTGCTCGTAGTAGCAGAAACTGCATGTGATTCAACTCCATTTAGGACTGGGAAACAAATGCTAGCTCGCCTTACATGAAACACACTCTGCTTTTGAGAAAAGAGCACTCTTCTACTCTACTGTGCTTCCTATGTGGTCCGAACAGTGAGCTTGCTCAGAACAAAAGAACTGTGCTTCCTACACACACGGGCCATATCTAGTTCAACTCTGCCTAGGAAACTGAGAAGAACAGTAGCTCCTCTTCAGTCCAATACACTGTACTTGCTGGGAACAGACAGGAGGGCTATTTGCACTGTGTATGGCAATGGGAGCACAATAGTTACTTTCCTTACCAGAAAACAACTCTTGCTCGTAGGACCAGAAACTGCATGTGACTCAACTCCATTTAGGACTGGGAAACAAACGCTAGCTCGCCTTACAAGAATCACACTCTGCTTTTGAGAAAAGAGCAATATTCTACTCTACTGTGTTTCCTATGGGGTCCGAACAGTGAGCCTGCTCAGAACAAAAGAACTGTGCTTCCTACATACACGACCATATCTAGTTCAATTCTGCTTAGGAACCTGACAAGAACAGTAGATCCTCTTCAGTCCAATACACTGTACTTCCTGAGAACAGACGCCAGTGCTATTTGTCCTGTGTATGGCAATGGCAGCGCAATAGTGACTCTTCTTACCATAAAACAACTCTTGCTCGTAGGACCAGAAACGGCATGTGATTCAACTCCATTTAGGACTGGGAAACAAAAGCTAGCTCACCTTACAAGAAACACACTCTGCTTTAGAGAAAAGAGCACTCTTCTACTCTACTGTGTTTCCTATAGGGCCAGAACAGTGAGCTTGCTCAGAACAAAAGAACTGTGCTTCCTACACACGGGCCATATCTAGTTCAACTCTGCTTAGGAAACTGACAAGAGCAGTAGCTCCTCTTCAGTCCGATACACTGTATTGCTGGGAACAGACGCGAGTGCTATTTGCACTTTTTTATGGCAATGGGAGCGCAATAGTGACTTTCTTTACCAGAAAACAACTCTTGCTCGTAGGACTAGAAACTGCATGTGATTCAACTCCATTTAGGACTGGGAAACAAATGCTAGCTCGCCTTACATGAAACACACTCTGCTTTTGAGAAAAGAGCACTCTTCTACTCTACTGTGCTTCCTAAGGGGTCCGAACAGTGAGCTTGCTCAGAAAAAAAGAACTGTGCTTCCTACCCACACGGGCCATATCTAGTTCAACTCTGCTTAGGAAACTGAGAAGAACAGTAGCTCCTCTTCAGTCCAATACACTGTACTTGCTGGGAACAGACAGGAGGGCTATTTGCACTGTGTATGGCAATGGGAGCGCAATAGTTACTTTCCTTACCAGAAAACAACTCTTGCTCGTAGGACCAGAAACTGCATGTGACTCAACTCCATTTAGGACTGGGAAACAAACGCTAGCTCGCCTTACAAGAATCACACTCTGCTTTTGAGAAAAGAGCAATATTCTACTCTACTGTGTTTCCTATGGGGTCCGAACAGTGAGCCTGCTCAGAACAAAAGAACTGTGCTTCCTACATACACGACCATATCTAGTTCAATTCTTCTTAGGAACCTGACAAGAACAGTAGATCCTCTTCAGTCCAATACACTGTACTTGCTGGGAACAGACGCCAGTGCTATTTGTCCTGTGTATGGCAATGGCAGGGCAATAGTGACTCTTCTTACTATAAAACAACTCTTGCTCGTAGGACCAGAAACTGCATGTGATTCAACTCCATTTAGGACTGGGAAACAAAAGCTAGCTCACCTTACAAGAAACACTCTCTGCTTTTGTGGAAAGAGCACTCTTCTACTCTACTGTGCTTCCTATGGGGTCCGAACAGTGAGCTTGCTCAGAACAAAAGAACTGTGCTTCCTACACACACGGGCCATATCTAGTTCAACTCTGCTTAGGAAACTGACAAGAACAGTAGCTCCTCTTCAGTCCGATACACTGTACTTGTGGGGAACAGAAGCGAGTGATATTTGCACTGTGTATGGCAATTGGAGCACAATAGTGACTTGTCTTACCAGAAAACAACTCTTGCTCGTTGGACAAAAAACTGCATGTGACTCAACTCCATTTAGGACTAGGAAACAAACGCTAGCTCGCCCTACAAGAAACACAGTCGGCTTAGAGAAAAGAACACTCTTCTACTCTACTGTGTTTCCTAAAGGGCCAGAACAATGAGCTTGCTAAGAACATAATAACTGTGCTTCCTACACACACGGGCCATATCTAGTTCAACTCTGCTTAGGAACCTTACAAGAACAGTAGATCCCCTTTAGTCCAATACACTGTACATGCAGGGAACAGACGCGAGTGCTATTTGTCCTGTGTATGGCAATGGCAGCGCAATAGTGACTATTCTTACCATAAAACAACTCTTGCTCATAGGATCAGAAACTGCATGTGTTTCACCTCCATTTAGGACTGGGAAACAAACGCTAGCTCGCCTTACAAGATACACACTCTGCTTTAGAGAAAAGAGCATTCTTCTACTCTACTGTGTTTCCTATTGGGCCAGAACAGTGAGCTTGCTCAGAACAAAAGAACTGTGTTTCCTACACACACGGGCCATATCTAGTTCAGCTCTGCTTAGGAAACTGAGAAGAACAGTAGCTCCTCTTCAGTCCAATACACTATACTTGCTAGGAAAAGACGGGAGTGCTATTTGCACTGTGTATGGCAATGGGAGCACAATAGTGACTTTCCTTACCAGAAACCAACTCTTGCTCGTAGGACCAGAAACTGCATGTGATTCAACTCCATTTAGGACTGGGAAACAAACGCTAGCTCACCTTACAAGAAACACACTCTGCTTTTGAGAAAAGAGCATTCTTCTACTCTACTGTGTTTCCTATAGGGCCCGAACAGTGAGCTTGCTCAGAACAAAAGAACTGTGCTTCCTACACACGGGACATATCTAGTTCACCTCTGCTTAGGAAACTGACAAGAACAGTAGCTCCTCTTCGTCTGATACACTGTACTTGCTGGGAACAGACGCGAGTGCTATTTGCACTGTATATGGCAATAGGAGTGCAATAGTGACTTTCCTTACCAGAAAACAACTCTTGCTCGTAGGACCAGAAACTGCATGTGATTCAACTCCATTTAGGAGTAGGAAACAAACGCTAGCTCGCCTTACAAGAAACACAGTCGGCTTTTGAGAAAAGAGCACTCTTCTACTCTACTGTGTTTCCTATGGGGTCCAAACAGTGTGCTTGCTCAGAACAAAAAAATTGTGCTTCCTACACACACGGCCATATCTAGTTCAAGTCTGCTTAGGAACCTGACAAGAACAGTAGATCCTCTTCAGTCCAATACACTGTACTTGCTGGCAACAGATGCCAGTGCTGTTTGTCCTGTGTATGGCAAAGGCAGCGCAATAGTGACTTTCCTTACCAGAAAACAACTCTTGCTCATAGGACCAGAAACGGCATGATATTCTACTCCATTTAGGACTGGGAAACAAACGCTAGCTCACCTTACAAGAAACACACTCTGCTTTAGAGAAAGGAGCAGTCTTCTACTCTACTGTGTTTCCTATGGGGTCCAAACAGTGAGCTTGCTCAGAACAAAAGAACTGTGCTTCCTACACACACGGACCATATGTAGTTCAACTCTGCTTAGGAACCTGACAAGAACAGTAGCTCCTCTTCAGTCCAACACTGTACTTGCAGGGAACAGGCGCGAGTGCTATTTGCACTGTGTTTGGCAATGGGCGGGCAATAGTGACTTTCCTTACCAGAAAACAACTCTTGTGCATAGGACCAGAAACTGCATTTGATTCAACTCCATTTAGGACTAGGAAACAAACGCTAGCTCGCGCTACAAGAAACACAGTCGGCTTTAGAGAAAAGAACACTCTTCTACTCTACTGTGTTTCCTATAGGGCCAGTACAGTGAGCTTGCTGAGAACATAATAACTGTGCTTCCTACACACACGCGCCATATCTAGTTCAACTCTGCTTTGGAAACTGACAAGAACAGTAGCTCCTCTTCAGTCCGTTACACTGTACTTGCTGGGAACAGACGCCAGGGCTATTTGCACTGTGTATGTCAATGGGAGCGCAATAGTGACTTTCCTTACCAGAAAACAACTCTTGCTCATAGGACCAGTAACTGCATGTGATTCAACTCCATTTAAGACTGGGAAACAAATGCTACCTCGCCTTACATGAAACACACTCTGCTTTTGAGAAAAGAGCACTCTTCTACTCTACTGAGTTTCCTATGGGGTCCGAACAGTGAGCTTGCTCAGAACAAAAGAACTGTGCTTCCTACACACATAGGCAATATCTAGTTCACCTCTGCTTAGGACACTGAAAAGAACAGTAGATCCTATTCAGTCCAATACACTGTACTTGCTGGGAACAGACGCGAGTGCTATTTGCAATGTGTATGGCAATGGGAGCACAATCGTGACTTTCCTTACCAGAAAACAACTCTTGTTCGTAGGACCAGAAACTGCATGTGATTCAACTCCATTTAGGACTAGGAAACAAACGCTAGCTTGCCTTACAAGAAACACAGTCGGATTTTGAGAAAAGAGCACTCTTCTACTCTACTGTGTTTCCTATGGGGTCCGAACAGTGAGCTTTCTCAGACAAAAGAACAAGTTGCCGGGCGGTGGTGGCGCACGCCTTTAATCCCAGCACTCGGGAGGCAGAGCCAGGCGGATCTCTGTGAGTTCGAGGCCAGCCTGGTCTCCAAAGCGAGTTCCAGGAAAGGTGCAAAGCTACACAGAGAAACCCTGTCTCGAAAAAACCAAAAAAAAACAAAAAATACTGTGTTTCCTATGGGGTCCAAACAGTGAGCTTGCTGAGAACAAAAAAAAAATTGTGCTTCCTACACACACGGCCATATCTAGTTCAAGTCTGCTTAGGAACCTGACAAGAACAGTAGCTCCTCTTCAGTCCAATACACTGTACTTGATGGCAACAGATGCCAGTGCTATTTGTCTTGTGTATGGCAAAGGCAGCGCAATAGTGACTTTCCTTACCAGAAAACAACTCTTGCTCATAGTACCGAGAAACTGCATGTGTTTCAACTCCATTTAGTACTGGGAAACAAACGCTAGCTCGCCTTACAAGAAACACACTCTGCTTTAGAAAAAAGAGCACTCTTCTACAATACTGTGTTTCCTAAGGGGTCCAAACAGTGAGCTTGCTCAGAACAAAAGAACTGTGCTTCCTACACACGGCCATATCT